>NC_061118.1:14735282-14792966 GCF_002878395.1 Capsicum annuum
AGCAACTCTATTAGCATAATAAGGGGAAGAGGCATTTAGGAAATCACTTTAATGTCCATCTTGGCCACCACACAAAGAACAATCATACTCCTAATAGGATCGAGATGCTATTTCTATATATCTCCGGGGAGCATATGTTCAATCTCTTCCAATGTGGTGTCCATCAAAATATGGACATAGCTCAATAAGATAGGACTTCCAACTATAAAAATCATATTTGTCGGAAGATGCTTTAGATAAAACTAAAAAAAAACAAAAATCTACCTAACCCAAGAAATGAAGAAAATCACAAACAAATATTTACAAGCTTGAATTCAAGAAAGTAAGTGAGAATTTCAAACTAACTTAATAAGACAAATTTTTCCCCGGCAATGCTGTTATTTTTGATAATGCTCAACTTAAACATCAATATACATGCAAGGTGGTCGTCGTCAATATATTTACCAAACTTTGGAGTCGGGGTCAAATATACGAGGAACAATGTGAGCGTCTATCAAATTAATTTGAAATAATAGATACTTGTTAAATTCAAATCGATGTTACAAAAGGATAAAAATAGGGGATGAGAACGGTATTAACATTAATGTTTATTTTTTGGATTTTCTAGTATTAATTCAGGGCTACAAATTATTAGAGTCTAGGCAATTAGGCAAATATCTTGGGATTATGCTTTCCTAAGGGCAACATATGCATGCATGTGTGATAATTTGATATAAATTTTAAGTTTTGGTGATGTAGTAGGCTAGGTTAGAAATACTTTAGGCTAGTCTGTCAACAAAACTCCGAGGGTTTCACTCATTGACCATTTCGAGTTCCTAATGAGTTCTTCAATCAAAATTACCTAATACCTCAATTAAACTCCCATATTTCTATAATGGTTCCTTAAATATAGTCAACTTCACAATCACCCTTTTGTTTAAGATAGTGAAGATTCGTCAACTACGCTCATAAATTGCCTATTATTGCCTTGGTTCCCACGTACCTTTTTCAAGGATGATGTGGGTCCCTAAAGTCCACCCAAATGACTCTTTCAAGGATGATTTTAGCTTTCAAGAGCTTGGAATTTTTATCCATCAAACCCATTTGGGTATTTGGGGCTTTCACCAAAAAATGCCAATCAATTTACTCAAGAAATAGTAGATTCCAACAACATAAACTAGTAAATGCAGAAACAAATCACATCCAACGCATATGTACACACTATTCTAGCATAATATCAAGAGGAAAAACTAGCTATTCATAAGATAAATATGTAAAGATCTAACCCAACATCTACATTGATTTGATTTGAGAAAATTTAAGTGAATGTTACTTCAAAATATGAGATCCAACAAATCTTCAATGGGAGTTCACTAATTCTTCACTTGGAAGTGACTCCAAAATATTTTTCACCGAAAATTAATACAATGTTGTCGACTCCAAAAATGGAGGATACAAACCCTAGAACAATGTATAAAAATTGGAAAAGATGGATAATAAGGTTTGAGTCTTCTATTTGGCCAATTTGGGATCAATCATGTCCATTTCCATTTCTACCCCTAAGCTGCAATTTTTTGCTAGGACAGGATCATATAGGCTCATCCAAAACCGTATAACTGTGACCACGATTTGCTTTCACGATCGTGCTTGTTGACCTACTTGACTGACTGCACTTGCGGTCCTCAGATCGCACTGTGGTAACATAGGCATTTTCTGCTCCAGGATTTCAGCTGCACTTTCTTGATTCCTTTTGAACATTTTAAGACCCAATCCACATCTTTCTATCTTAACTCTGTGCCTGCAAAATATGAATATTAGTCATTTGATCACAATTATGTCTCATTTAATCATTCAAAAAAAGGTAATGTGCACGAATGTTTAGTGAAAATGAGTGGTAAAATCATCACTCATCAGGGACCCATACCAAAATACACAGCCATAAATGAGGTCACATAAGATAGGGTGGACATTTGATCAAGTAAACAATAAACATCCAGAGAAAAGAGTTTCAACATACTAGTAACGTCATCAGGCGATGCCTTCAACTCCTATCAGGTAGTGAGAGCATATAACCGATTTCGGTCTGTGTGGGTACATGAAGAAGAAACATATGCAAAAGCAGCACCTTTGGGTGTAGGAGAAAATAATGAGGCAACCAAAACCTTATTCTCTCCCAAAGAAACCTTACCAACTAGACAATTTCAAAGCATATGGCCTGCCTGACCACATTTGAAATGACTGCCCCTCCCATCATCGTAGAAACTCCAATGCAACCGACCATAGAACCTACAAGGAGAACATAATAAAGTTGATTGGGACTCATTAGCATGAGATTTTGCACCCTCTGCCCTAATATTATTGCCTCCCTACTGACACCTATCACCCAAATACTTTGGGTAAAGAACACTAGCCGTGTAGAATAAACTAGAACTCCCCTACTTTTTCTTTATCCACTTACCACCATCCCAACCACGTTGGTATTGACCACCCTGTTTATGTATCATGAACTTTTACCCTATCTTTCCCCTATCTCAGCCTTCTTTCTCTTTTTTTCCTCCACCTGTTGCATATGAACAACCAACCTAGAGATATCTATGTCCTTCATAAACATTGCAGTCTTACTTTCAACGATCAAATCTCGAGTCGGTCTTAAAGCAAACTTTTCATCATGCCCTCATATCAAAAATAAATTTCAGAGCATACCTAGAAAACTAGTGAAATTTCAAGGCAAACTGCTTAACCGACATCTTCCCCTATTTAAGATAAACAAACTTCACTGCCTTCACTACCCTTAACTCCTGAGGAAAGAAACAGTCCAAAAAAGCATTAGAGAAAGTCTTCCACAAAGGCGACTCCTCATCATCACCGCATTCCTGACCACATTCCTCGTACCATTGGTATGCCATATCCTTTAGCTGATAGGTAACAAAATTTACCCTTTTCACATTTGTGGCCTGCATCGCCCTTAAGATCTTTTCTATCACATCCGAAAAACCCTGAGGATCCTCCTCCACCTTAACACTAATAAAAGTTGAAGGATTCAACCTTATTACTATCTAACCCTTGTGGACTTAGAAGATCCAATACCATATACATAACATTCAGCCTGAGAAGATACCAACTGATCAATCAAATAAACCGATTGACAAAACTGGACATTCATCACATTATCCTGAGGAGCCTGAGGAGGACAAGAAGGAACTGGAGAAACTCTAGCAATATTAGAGATTGGAACCCTAGAACGAATTAGATCCCTTAAGTAGAACGTGTCCCATCAATATCGTCCCCAGTTGGTACGGAGGAGTTTCTGGGAACTTTAGATCATCGAGGCATGATCTGAAATGTGATCAAATAGAATTAGAGAAAATTCTAGGGATTAGACCCTAAGCTTGAAAATAGAACACATAGAAGAGAAACATTTCTTAAATGCCTCGTAGCCTCTCTCTTATGAGTGTGATGCACTACATACCATTAAAAGAAACCCAACTCGACACGACGTTATGGACTCCTAACTGACTAAGAACCTAAACTTATGATACCAGCTTAACACTATTCAAACAGGGGCCTTGTCATAATGGGCACCCCAAGTCCAACAAGGACCGAGGACCACCCCCATTACCTAACCCAACCTCCAATTATACATATCCTGAGTCTAATGAATTCCAAAAGAATAACAAGACAACGTCTATTACAATTCCAAGCTCTGTGATAGGTCAATGACCGTGACCAACCCAAATAAGTCCAACCATCCATTATCCAAATAAGCAAAACCAAAACCATAAACCAGTCCATACATCCCATACCAAATGAGTTTTGATATTAATATATATATATATATATATATATATATATATATATACAGAGAGAGAGAGAAAAAAAACATAAAAGAATGGGAAAATCATAAATATAGGCAAACAGTATCAACCCCAATACTAATGAAAATATCAAGGCCGACTCCAATACTGACACCTCTCATTCCAATTTATAGTAGTTCCACAAAGCCTTTAACCAAAAGTTAAATGATATTCAATTAGGACATGCCCCCAACCACAACCTAAAGTAATGTCTATGAGATAGCCAAAATATGTAATGACATCGATGATATGAAATAGTGCTTTTCTGAATATGAAACATCACCACATCAATCGAACTGAGCTAATCCCAAATTTGATCACTTGGCAGGAGGAGTAGAATGGTCGATTCCTTCATTGCATGGGGATACGCCACTCAAAAATTAGTTAGACAATGAACGCTAGAAAGTACTCAAAATAAGGAAAAAATAATGCTATCCCTTTTAATCAAGTAGCCAACCATATATATTAATAACCATACATTTATATATATATATATATATATATATATATATATATATATATATAACTATGTTGGGAAAGAAAGTCAGGTTTAGCATCCCTTTAAAACCATTAACCTGGGTATGTGTAGCTTAATCATTCTAGAACCACTCGAGGGCTATATGTGTTTAGTGTAATCCTCTAAAATAGCCCCAATGCGTGTAGTCGCATGAACCGGAGATACCATAGGAGTAGGGGATTTTCAAGTACCTCTTTCTCTCCATGATACATATGTATAAGTGTACTTAGGGTATTCCCATGTACACTATAAGTATCATATATGGTCGTCATGACCAATCCTCATGTCATTAAACATGAGTTTTCCATGTCCATCCATTGGACTTACACCTTAAAGATTAGCTTTTACTCCCTGCCATTATTGCCCAATTAAAACATTATTACACAATCAAACCATCAATCAATTTATTATTAAACAAGGCTATAAGTAGTGGTATCATTATACCGACTATATCTTGTAAGTAATGTCGTTAGCCATCTTTTTTAAGAAGAAGGGATTCCCATGTACCCATAAATTACATTATTAAGCTGACTTGGGAGATTCCCATATACCCTACAAGTCTTTTATTATTAAGTTTTGTTATTTCTTTGTAATCTACAAGGCTTTCAATTAAACCAACCATAACAATCAAGACCTTACCATTTAACCATTCCAGGCCATTTAAACAATTTATACTATTTAGGGTTCCATTATTAAGTTATACCATGCAATAGTCCAATAAAAGTCCAACAATTTAACCAAAATCATTTTCATAGGCATTTTATCCAACATATTGGGGTCAGAGTAATTCAAAAGCCAAAACCAATAACCAATTAACCATTCCCATGAAACAAAATGTTCAAATTACCATAATATTATGAAAACCATAAGTAAAAAACATGGGAAAACCTTAACAAACCATAGTAACCAAACCCCCCAACATATATTTGAAAACCCAAAACCATAAAACATTCATGCCATAAAAATAGTTCATAAAAAGATACCTTTAGTTGTAACTAACAATGAGGGAGAAGTATCTTGCCTTAGATTAAGAAGATGATGGAGATAAATCATACTTGTAAGTCCCAATTTTCTCCTATTGATGAAACCCTAGCTTTCCTTGACTCGAAAAGCCCTGAGAGATCTTGAGAGAATTTAGAGTATTCGATTGGCTGCAAATACGTTAATAAAGCCCTAAAAAGGTGTTTTAAGTCATGGGGTTTCAAGGAGTTATATGGGGAAATGTCTAGAATACCCCCAACTTAAATGGTGTTAATTTCCCACAAGAGGCTACGACCACCCTCATCCGTACCCTAGGGTACGAGTGGTAGCCACCACTCGTACCTCAAGCAGTATCTCGACCCCCCATACTTACCATGCTACGACTCTTAAGTCTCACTCGTACCCAATCATATGATTGGTGCAAATATATTGTACCCTAGGAAGAATAGAATAACCTTGGTTAAGACATAGGACATTATACGAGTTGGATCATACTACTTGTACCCCATCATACGAACCATATAGAGAAGTCGTACCTTAGACAGTAGGCAACCCAACCACACTGATCAAAATATAAGTGATGACCCCTAATCTGTATCCTAACATAAGACTAGTACCCCTAGTTATATGATGTCTAGAGAGTTTGAAACTCAGGAAATTTCTAGGGATCAAACCCAGGATGTTTCATGATTTCACTTCCCCATCCATCTGTGGGTGAAATGCAGTACTAAGGCTCACCTTAGTTCCCAAACCTCTTTGAAACAATCGCTAATAATGATATTAGAACTTTTTAGCATGATCTGAAATGATAGAAATTTGAGCACCATACAACTTCATGATCTCTCTAAGAAACAACTTGGCATAATCCTCAGCAGAATAATTAGTCCTCACTGGCAAGAAGTGAGTAGACTTAGTTATCCTATCCACAATGACCAAAATTGAATCAAACTAATTTTGAGACTGAGGAAGAATAGTAAAAAAATCCATATTAATTATGTGGCATTTCCACAACAGCAATTCAATCTCTTGAGTCAACTTACCGGGCCTCAAGTCCTCAACCTTCACCTATTGACACACTGTACATTTAGTCACAAAGTTGTCCATATATCGCTTCATATTATTCCACTAATAAATCTTCTTAATATTGTGATAAATCTTCGTCGATCAAGTATGAATGACGTAACACACTCATGAGCCTCAGCTAAGATCCTTTCTCGGAACCTATCTACGTCGAGAACACATAGTCTTCCTTGTACCTAAATAAATCATCTCCACTAATCGAAAAAACATCAACCTTTTATTGACCCACATATCCCTTATTTTTCAGCAGGATAGGATCCAGTACTGACTTCTTCTTCATCTCAACAACAAGAGATGGTTGTGCCTCTTGGTGCACAAAAACACCACCATCTTCAGAGTTCAAAACATAAACCCCAAAGTTAGCCAAACGATGAGTATCCTTCACCAATTCCCTCTTATCGTCATCAACATGAGCTAGACTTCCTATGGATAACCTGCTAAGAGAATCTGCAACTATGTTAGCTTTACGTCGGTGGTAATGGACACTCATATCATAGTTCTTCAGCAACTCAAAGCACCTCCTTTGCCTAAGGTTAAGATCTTTCTGCATGAACACATACTACATGCTCTTATGATCGTAAAACCTATCTACATGGACTCCATGAAAATAGTGATGCCATATGATTAATGCCAAGACCGCAACTAACAACTCCAAGTAATGAGTCATATAATTCTTTTCATGATCTTACAACTGCCTAGAAACATTGGCCACCACCCTACCATGCTGTATAAACACGCAACCAAGTCCTATATGAGACACATCACAATAGATAAATAAACTATGCCTTTAACTAGAGCCAAAACTGAAGCTGAAGTCAACTTATCTTTTATCTTCTCAAAACTATCCTCACAAGCATCAGACCACAAAAACATCACCTTCTTCTAGATAAACTTAGTCAGCAGGGAGCCTATAGACAAGAAACTCTCTATAAATCTCCCATAGTAATCATCTAAACCCAAGAAGCTCCAAATATTAGTTGAAGTCGTGGGCCTAGGCCACTTCTTAACCACTGTAACTTTCTGTAGATCCACCATGATAACTTTACTAGATTTGACATGACCAACTTTAAACAAAACTTAACACTTTGACATTTTAACATACAATAGCTGATATTTTAAGTTTTTTAACTCAATATGAAGGTGATCGACATGATTCGCCTCACTCATGGAATACACCAGAATATCATCTATAATCATGATGATGAAAAAAATCAAAAAATCGATTGAAGACCCCATTCATCAAGTCATAAACACCACCGGGTATTTAGTCCAACGAAAAGGCATAACTAAGAACTCATTATGACCATACCAGGTTGAAAAGCTGTTTTAGGGATATCCACCTCCCTAATCTTTAGCTAATGATAACTAAACTTAAGATCAATCATAGAGAAACATCTAGAACCCTGAAGCTGGCAAAACAAATCATCAATTTATGGTAGAGAATACTTATTCTTTACCGTAACCTTATTCAACTAAAGGTAATCGATGCACATTCTAAGTGAACCATTATTCATACATACGAACAAAATAAGAGCACCATATAGAGATACACTAGGATAGATGAAACCTTTATTAGGGAGGACTTTCATGCTCCTTAAGCTACTCCAACTTAGCTAAAGCAATTCTATATGAAGGGATAAAGATAGGATGTGTCCAAAACAAGATCAATCCCAAAATCAATCTCCCTATCTAGAGTGACACAAAGAATATCCTTAGAAAAAACCTCGAGGAATTCATTAACCACGGGAATAAATGTCAATGAAGAATCAACTGAGTTAGATCTTTAACCTAGACCAAATGATAGAGACATCCCTTGGAAATCAAATTTTAAGCTCTAAGATACGATATGAACCTTAGGCACTAGAGAAACCCCTTCCTACTCAATGATTGGATCACTAGGGAATTTAAACATGACCTTACGGGTCTAACAATATAAGGAGGCATAGCATGCATGCAACTATTCTATCCCTAATATGACTTCACAATCGACTATGTCTAACTCTATCAAATCTACTAGAGTTTCTTTACCACTAACATTTACCAAACAATCCTTATAGACTCTTTTAGCAACCACAGAGTCATCTATCAAGATCGAAATAGAAAAGAGATCGAGGATACACTCGGGATTAAAACCAAAATACATAGCCACAAATGGGGTTAAATTAAAGAGAGTATACCCTAGATCTAGAAAGCAATACACATCACCAGAAACTAGTCATGACATACCTGTGATGACATTAGAGGATGCCTCAGAGTCTTGCTGGGTAGCAAGATAATACAAGAAATTATAGACAGTGCCTGGATCAGAAATAGAAAAAGCACCCTTTGGTGCAGGAGAAAATAAAGAGGCATTGAGAATCTTTTTTTCCCCTAAAGAAACCTTAGGAGGACAATCCCTCCCCAGATGACCAGTGTGGCCACATTTAAACACCTGTTCCTCCCTTCTTCACAAAACCCATGATGCACCTACCTGTAAAATCTACAAGGAGGATATTATAGAGCAGTTTGAGCCCCACCAGCCTGAGATAAGGCACACTATTCCCTAAACCCACTATCATATTGGGAATGACGATCGCCCAACGACTTTAGAAAAGGAGCACAAGTCATAGAGTAGGAACTAGAACTCACCACCTTTTTTAGACCATATCTCACTATCTCTACCACACTACTATTTACCTTCACTATGATCAGAAAGTCTAAACTTCTTTTTCTATCTTTCTCTTATCTCTGTCTTCTTTTTCTTCTTATCTTCCTCAACTTATTGCATATATACAACCAATCTAGAGATGTCCATATCCATGTTAAATAAGGAATCCTTACTCTTTAGAATCAAATCACGAGACAATCCAGATAGGAATTTTATCATCCTAGGCCTAATGCTAGACACTAACTCGGGAGCATATCGGGATAACTAATGGAATTTAAATGCATAATCCTTGATCATCATCTCGCCTTGCTTCAGATTAATAGATTTTTCCACTTTCACTACCCACAACTCTTGAGGAAAGAAGCGGTCCAGAAAAACACTAAAGAAATTATCCCACAGTATGAATTTGGTATCATCTCTCCTAGACTATTCCTATTCCTCATACTATTAGTTGGCTATATCCTCTAGTTGATAGGTTGTGAATTCTACACCCTACATATTAGTAGCATGCATAACCCAAAAGATCTTCTTTATATCATTGATAAAACCATGAGGATCCTCCTCAACCTTAACACCAGTAAACATAGGATGACTCAAACTCATAAACTGGCCAACCCTTGTTGACTCAAATGATTGAGTAATAGAAGTTGCATGATCAGACTAAAAATCTACCAACTGAGATAATATATTAATAGACTGACCAAATTCCACATTTATCATATCAGATTGATGAGCTCAAGGAAGACTAGAGGGGACTCGTGGAACTCCAAGAGAGGAATCAAGAATCGGACTCCTAGACTGGGCTTGCAACCAATAAGCAGGGCATATCCCATTATCATTATACTCAAGTGGGACAAAGAAGTTTCTATGAGCTTCAGATCATCTGGGAGGCATGATCTAAAAAGTTAAAAAATGAGCATTAGAGAGACTTAAGACCATAGACTCTATAGTTTGAAACAAAAAACCAAGAAAGGAAAACATTCCTAAATGTTTCCTAGCCTCTTCCCTGTAAGTATGGTGTGCTACACACTCGTAAAAGACACTCTACTCGACACAACTTTGATGGACATGCAATGACACCAAATATCGTGTTCTAATACCATCTTTGTCACCACCCAAACCAGGGACTGGCCATAACGGGTGTCTCAAGCACAACAAGGACTAAAGACAAAACCCAATACATAAGAATACACCCACTAATACACCCTATGTCGAATGAATTTCAAACATATAAATAAGAATATATACTCTGAAATATATTATAATAGACTATAACAATAACCAATCAAACCTAACTATATCATACCAAACCATCTTGAGTCCACAGTAGTCCAAAGAAAGCCTATACAAAATGAGTACCAATAAACGTTGGGACATGCCCCTGACTCTAATAAAAAAAATCACAATGATAATGTCAATGTGAACTATTTATTTCTAAATTATGGAAAAATACTAAGTGAAATGACTTGGTCATTCAGAGGAATAGAAGCTCACCACTTCACCACCAAAGGCCAACAAATCAAGTTGATCCATTTAACTCTGCACAGGTTAAGTAGAAGCTACTGCGGTGCCTACATCGCATAGACATATAGCATCCAAAGGCTCTTAGTGGGGTGAACACTATCATGTACTCAGGGATAAGGATAAAGTAATGCCATCAATTCAAAACCAAGTCAAAGCAATGCACATAACCATATTCAATTACATATATATATATATATATATATATATATATCACATGCCGGTGTAGGGAATAGGATTAACATGATTTTCAAAACATTAACCTTAATTGTGTAGATCAACCATCATATTATAGTACCCACAGTCTATATGGGCCTCAGCTCTCAGCCCCTGGTTGGGCCCCAATGCGTGTAGCCATACAAATCAGAGAATAATCTTATATATATGAACATAAGGGGCTCGAACCCTCTTAACATATACCAAGGTGACTTAAGCAGCCAATCATATAATGATTTATAGGGGACTCGAACCTCCCTAATCATGAAATAACAATAAGGGGGAGTAGAACCTCCTTAATCATGAAATAACAATAAGGGGGAGTCGAACCTCTCAAGTCACTTTGACCCCGCATCAGCAAATATGGTTTCTAGTATCGGTCACTCAAACCTCTACATTTATGAGTCAGCTACAAAACCCTTATTAGAGCTCAATTAAAACAATTGTCGTACATTCCAATTCAATGAACCATAATACAATATTATTCATACATTGTTGGTATGTTCATACCAACTATATTTGCAAGGTAACACATCATGCCAAAATAATTTCCATGAACTTGGGGAGAACAACTCCCTTTGTTTATTAATACATATTGGGGAACACTGAATCCCTTTGTCCATTAAATTATATCATTGTAGTTCAAATATATTTTTACATCATGCAATAGTTCAAGACTAATTTAGTTCAACAAATTTCCACACTTCTCATAACTAAAACCAATTTCACATTTTGTGGTTTGGGACATAACTACTTGGTTGGGGAAGTAGCCACTTCAAAATTCACTATATTGGAAAAATGAGAATTCCCTAGCTCATTCAACATCAACATGCACCCACAAGTTCAAAACAACATTTAACATTAAAATCATACATAAACCAAAATAAATATTGTTCAATTAATAAACATTCAAAACCCCCAACCCATGATTCAAAACCATCACAATAATTTCATAAACAATAAATTAAATCATATGTTTTTAAAAAATTAACAATGAGGGAAGAGTAACATGCCTAAATCACAAAGAAGTACAAAGAGAAATTGCCCTTGAGAGCCCTAATAGATCTACCTTTTGAAAATCCTAAGAGTTATTGAACATGAGGATTTAGGAGTATTCGGAGAGGTTATTTGATGTGTTTAAATAGATAATGATTCTCTAAGAAAGTTATAAGATGTGGGTTCCAATATGGGTAAGAGGGGAAATGTCCAGAATGCTCTCAACTAAAAAACTGGAAAAAGTCACATCTGGTTATGAGTCAACCCCTTGACTCATACCCACACCTTACAACTCATGACCATAATTCGTAACCAAGATAGTGTCTAGGACCCCCATACACTACCTCCCTTACGACTCCACCAACCAACTCATAATGTGATATTACAACTCGTAAGGTCTAGTCATGAGCAACAAAGATCCCAAATAAGTAGAATCCTAGACATCCTACAATTTAAATCTATTACTTGTAACATATCGTTATGGCTCATAGTAAGCCACTCCTACTCAGAGAAGTACCAATCCAAAAACTTACTATTTGGTTATGACTCATTCCAATGAGTCATCAAGACACCCTACAACTATGGGGTCCAGTCGTAACCAAGGCAGTGAGCCCAAAGCTCAAGAATTTTAAAGGGCTAAGAATCTGAGGAGTTATAATTATTGTAGGTACCACCATGACCTGAAAAATTAGGTCATGACATATAACCCTTCGGGTCACTTTGCAGTTAATTTGTATGATGTTGAAATAGTGGCAATGATAGAGGATAGTAGCTTTGTCGTAAAAAAAAATTCCTAATATGCTTAAGGACCCATGAAGTTTCACTCTACCCATTCAGAATGGTCACGGTGAAGTGGTCTATCCCTTGAGTGATATAGGGGAAAGAATAAATTTGATGCCTCTATCTATGTTAAAAACTCTTGGTTTAGGTGATTCGATACCAAACCTTTTGATAATCTAATTGGCGGGCGGGACCATAATTTTGCCAGCAGGAATAATTGAGGATGTCGTAATAAGGGCTGGTAAATTTATAATTCTATCTGATTTTATTAATATGGATTTTGATGTAGATAGTAGGGTACCAATAATTTAGGAACGTCCATTTTTAGCCATGGGTGAAACATTGATAGGTGTAAGAGAGATCACTTTCACAATAAGATTTGATAATGAAGTGGTAGTTTTTAGAGTATATAAGGCACTTAATCCACCTTCCCACTACAAAGATTTGTGTAAGAGTATTGTTATGGAATTGGATAAGTGTAGGGTGGTATAAAGGACACTACCAAAGACCTTTTCAGACAGTCTCATATAGTTGCGCGAGCCCCCACCTAAGCCAGAATTGATGATGGTTGATGAGCCTAAAAGGGATAAAATTGAGAAAGTTGGTGACCTTTAGTGTTCACACTCAAGAGGTAGAAAATGAATAAGAAGATGGCCACCAAGTAGGTGGAAGAGGATGAAGGAATTTGACTGAGTAGTGATGTGGGTCAATGCCACGATACTGAATTAGACACTGCTTGGGAGGAAACACAAGTTAAGGTAGGTTTTATTTTAAGTATTTTAATTTTTACTTCATGTAGTTTTTGTTTTTATTAAGTCACAGGTTGATGGGAAGCCTGAATTTTGGTGACCCGAGCTAAGGAGCATGGAAGAAACTAAGTGTGGGGTCCCCAGGCCCTTTAGAGGTTAAAAGATTCTACTAGCTAGGCTTAGAGGCCCCGGGAGTATTTATATCTCTACTTTTAAATTCAACTTTAGGGGAAAAGGATATTTTTAAGTGTGGGGTGGGGAAAGTCCCTTGTTTTTGGTGAAGTGATGATGTAGGATCTAATTTCTTGTTGTTTTTCTATTTTTTGCCAAAATTTAAAATATTACAAAAAGATTTTGCTTTTTAGTTTTTAGCTTGTGAGTGATGAAGACCAAGCAATACCTCCTTCAAGATGATGGTACGGTCACTGTTAAGATATAGTAACCCAACTAAGGTTTTGGTCGAATCCCAAGGGAGTTCATGGAATTGCTATTATCAACAATAATAGTCTATGGGAAGTACTAGAAAGTAAATTGGGGGATTTCTTTGTAGTAATCTCGAGTAAGTAAAAATATTACCTTTGATTATAATCAGGTGTAGGTGAACACTAGGATTGCGCTCCCCCTGGCTTCTCAACTCCATATATTTCTAGTACTATGTTGAACAAACCCAATACCTTGCATGCAAAATACATAAGTTATGTACAGTCTACAGTCTTTTGGATGAGTAGAAGGATTTCAACATTTACCTTTTGTGTCTTAGGATGTTGCAGTACTAACCCTTATCTTGATCCCAGTCAACTATTACCTTCTGAGTCTCTAGTTATTAGATGAAAGCTAACCATCTTACTTAGATACTAACTAGAAGTGTGGATTAACAATTAAACCTCAAATTACTATTGTCATTATCTTTTCCTATTGACCACTCCTCTTTTGGAGTAAGTAGCAATATATTGGTGGGGTCCTAATATTTTAAACTGCTAAGACAACTATTATACTGAAGATAATGCAATGCATGTCATACGTAATGGTTCTGTTCAACAATTGCACTTCCCATAGTTCGTCAATAAGCCAAGGTTTGCACAACCCTAGCTATAGGTTTTTAGCCGCTCATGCTTGTGAAGAAATCGCTGACATTCATAACTGAAAGATTAGATAAAATCACAATTATCATATGAATAGAAACCCAAAACCATAACTTGATTAATAAACTTAAGTTAATACAAGGGAATCCTAAGATGAAAAATAGATCTAGGAATCAAAATATGTTTGAGTATCAAAATTGTGTAGCTCCTACTAAAAAGTAAATAAATGAAATTTATAGTACATGAGCAAACTCTAATTATAAAGCCCAAACGAAATAGGAGAAAATAGGATCAGTGGCCATATGTCGTCTGTACCTACGGTTTGGGCCCAAAAGCAGCTTGTACTTGCGGTCTAGCTCCGGATGCAGGTAACAGATAGGAAAACATCCTATAAGTTAGCTCTCGGGATTTTTTACTTTTGCCACCTACTTTGTGCACCTGCGGTCCATGGGTTAACTTAGTAAGTTTTGAGATTCATTTTTTCAGCTCTTCTTTGATTGTCAAATATTCTTTAATCACGATCAAGCCAGAAAGCATCCCAATCATCCATAATTGATCCAAAAGTATTCAAAAACACCTTTTTTCAGACACTTGGCATCCAAAAGATGGTTTCCTACAAAACATACCCAAAATGGATCATATGTAACAAAAATTCTTTAGAAACTTGCATATTTACCTTGTTTAAGCACCCAAAGTGCTATATTTCTATAGTACATCAACACCCTCAACTTAGAACATTTGCATGTCCTCAGGAAACAAAACCCAACAAAACAAAAATAATGCTTAGCTAGGAGAATCTAAGCTATTCAAGGCTGTCAGTTATCAAATTAAGTTCAAATCATAACATCCCCTCCTATAGCTCTTTTCAAATCTAACTGTGTATGACTATAAAGCACAAAAATGTGACACAATGGCATCAAGGTTTCACAATTGCATTATCAATAGACAAATACTCATGTGTACAAATTACACTACTTGAATTATAAAAATAGCTAGCAACATGACTCAAGTGTCCTCACAAAAATGGTGTCCCACTCAGATAAAATAAAGCATGTCAATGCTGAGATGATCAAGAGATACTCACGCTCAACAAAGAAGATCCAATTAATGCATGTCAAACACCATAGGCTTGCTATTATTTTCCTTACCTTAGCCTCCAGATAGTCAAGATAGGATCACTATAGGACTTTTCTTGGCTTGTAATGTAGGCTTAGGGGATGGTATGGTACATATGGACATTTAAAGTGACTAAGCCTCCTTTCCACTATACTAAATTTTGGGGTCTCACTTACTAGGCATCCTTTTTATTCCACCCTTCCTTTTTATTCTTTTATTGCATATTCAGGTTGGTTGTGGTCTTTCATTCTTTCTTTTTCTCTTTTTCATGATTTTTCTTATCTTTTTTTTCTTTTTCTTTTTTACCACACCCGGCCCTACTAACTTTTTCTCTTATTCTACCTTTGTTTATACCCATTTTACACTATGCACCCCTATGATACCCATTTTCCTCTTTAGATAAAATTAACAATGAGGTAAGAGAACATGCCTTAAACCAAGATGATGATTGAAAGAATTCACCAAGAGAAGCCCCAAATTAATCCTCTAGTTGTAACCATAACTTCCCTTGTGCAAAAGTTTTTGAGAGAATTATATAGTGTTTAGAAGAGTTTCTAAGTGTTAATGAATGGAATAATAGGGTAAATAACCTCCCAAGTTGGTTTGAAGTCGGGGGTCCTTATTAGGATAAGTGTGGAAATATCCAAAACACCCCGACTTATGTTGCACAAAATCCCATCCCAAGGGTACGTCGACCCTCACGGGTCGTACCCTCGTATACATTTCGTACCCTCCACTCGTATCCTAGCGTTAACCTTTGGTTCCAACACTATCAAGTCTATGACTTATCCTACTTTAGTTTTATTGACAGCATACGATTTATACCCTTCACCCGTATCCCTGGAAAGATAGAATCACAAAAACTTTGAACACTTTCCAACATACGAGTCCTAAGTATGACTTGTACCCTGGCTTACGACTTATGGTGAGCCACTCATACTCAGATACAACAAAGGTAACCAAGTCTAAGATTAAGTTAAGGAACCAAATAAGTTGTTCCCACTAATACAACTCGTACCCCTAAGTCGTATCCATTCCAGTAACCTAAATCCATCCGACCAACCAACACTGGTCACTATACGACTGGACCTTACCATCTATACCCCAATATACGACTCATACCCATGAGTCATATTGGGTTAAGAGACTAGAATTCCAGGAAATTTTCTAATGGTCAAAACCTAGGGTGTCATAGTGTGCGTGGGCACAGTAGTAAAAGATAAAGGGGTAAACCTAAAATTATGCTTTGGATAATAGATAATAAACAATGAGGTAAATAAGGTCAAAGGAATATAAGCTAAATATAGCCTAATTGGACCCCCATAAGCCCCGAAGGTGTAAACAAAAGAAAATAGCCCAACTTAGACTTCATAAGACATCGATGGATATAATCAAGAGAGAACAACCGACAATAATAATAATTATAAAAATCAACAACCAAAATCGTATCTTTGAATCGCTTTCATACCATAGCTACCAAACTCAAATTGGTCCCTTAACGTCTTAAGCGAACAATAAATGATGGACTCAAACCAAACTCGTATATCATATATACCATACTTGAACCAAGTATTTAGTATCATAAGTGAAAAGTAGATACCGGACTGAAATTGAGCTTCAAGATAAATGTGAGTTAAGGTAAATGCAAGGTAACAAGTCTAGTCAAAAGATATAAAGATTTATAACTCATCCTAATGCTTAAAAATATGTGTAAGGAAATAAAAAAAAGGCCTCCTAGGTCAACAAGGAACTATTTAGGATATTTGACCTAAAATAAGGTTGATGGGGCTTGTTACTAACCCTGAAAGGCCTTACTAAGGATATTTACACCCAAAACTACACTAAGGATTCTCCTAGAAAGTGTTAAATAAGTCTATATGAATCTTTAGACAACAATTTAACTTAAAAAATGGGAAATGTATCAATTCTACCTAAATACAACTCTTTAACTGGCTAAATATTTCATGTTTGACTAAACATGCAATATAATTATAAATCCCACCCCAAATATAGCATAAAAGTGGGATAATACAATAATAGAGCTCAATATATAAGGAAAGTAAGCCTATCCTGCCTAGATACTGACAAAGCCTGAGAAAGTCCACTAAATTAGACATTTCCCTTTCGAGAAGCCTCTACACGATATCGTGGTATAAAAATAATGATGTTTACATTATTATGAGAATAACAATACAAATATTACATATAAATGATTTGGGTACAAAATCTAGCTAAAAATCCCATGAGGGGCCTACTTGCAAAATCTCTAAACATCATTCTAAGCTCAAGGATTATCTACCCTACAAAATAGGAGAAATCAAAGCACAAATACTTACTCAAATTGGTCTGCACAAAATCTAGGGATTTGAGTTAAAATTAGAGAGTTAATTATGAAAATAAAGGAAATTTATGAAAATCTTAATGATAAAATGCCGCCAACAAATTCTCCAGCACATCTCAAAAACCCAAGGATCAAGACCCATAATTCTCTATGTCTCTTAAGGTTTAACAGACTTAGGTCATGGAGTAAATGAGCTATAATCGGGAAATGGGAGAATTAAATACATTATCAATGACCGTTTTTTATGGCCAATTGCTTATGTGGTCATTGGGAAGCACACAATTTATCGCTTATGTGGCCAAGCCCATGGATAGACTCAACTAAGGCGACCTTTTACTAAAGCGACAAGGCCTCTACTAAAGTGTAAAGGAGGGTACCAAGGATGATCGTGTCATGACCAAAAAAACCAAGGTTCATGATAGAACTTGTTTCTAAAAGCCTTGAAAAGTAAGCCTGTCACCCAAACTGATATAAAAAGAGAAATCAATACCATAACCCAAGGCAAGACTCCTAGAATGGAGTCAAACCACAAATATATTGTAAAACCAAAAATATAGTCATGATACAAAACCAAATCCCAAAACCTGGTGTCTCTATATAATAACCAACTAATACAAATCAAAGTCAAACCATATATTGGTCTGAATGCATAGGTCTACTTCTACCTCAAAGACTCAAAATGATGCCTTAATCAACTATCTGTATGGTGTATTCCTACCTAAATATTCACTAAAAGGGTATAGTAAGAATGATTACGATCTACTTGTACTGAGTAGGTATCATAGGTTAACTGAGTAAAGTAGAAAATTAATATGACCGAACCGAGGGCCTTGTTGTAATAGGCATCCCAAGTATGATTGGGACTGGAGACCACCCCTATTACCTAACCCAATCTCCAGCCAACTACCCTGTGTTGGCTGAATTTTGAGAAGGTAATGTAATAAGATACTATAATAGCTCACATGAAAACTTTGGGATAGGATCACAACTGTGACCAACACAATCGAGTCCAACAATCCCATACCAATAATCCAACTGTACCAAACCAATATCGAGACAAGGGTCGTAAACCAGGCCATAACCAAAGATATTTTCAAAAATATTATAATTAATCTAAAAATAAAATATGTTGGAACAACCAGCAATATCATCCCATTATGTCATCCCTTAAGCTTATTCCAGTGCAAATGCCGACACCAATACTGATACCGCCCACTCCAACCCATAGAAATACCATAAAGACTCTAACCAAAAGAGTAATAAAATCTGATTAGGGCATGCCCCGAACCATGGCGAAGACCAATATCCAAAATAAAATTAAAGTGTCTAGAAATATCAATAACGTTAAATGGAGCCTTCCAAAAGGATGTAAGCTCACCACTAAATGCTAATCCCCGCGTCGGTTACTATGTAGGAGTAGAATGACCGGTTCCTATATAGCATGTGTATATAATCACCAATAGAGGGGTTAGCGAGTGAACACTAGTATTATCTCAGAATAAGGATAAAGTAATGCCATTTATAAAACCAAATAAAACCATCCATATGAACAAAACCATACATATATATAGATATATATAACTATGCATAGAAAGGGGACAAGGTTTAGCATGCATTTAAAACGTTTACCTGGGCTCTGTAGCTTTGTCGTCCTAAATAATTCACGGGCTATAAGGGTTTAGCTCCCCTGCTAAAAGGGCCCCAATGTGTGAAGTCGCATGAACAAGAAATAAAACCTCGAATTACTAGTACATCCCCCAAAATATAGTGTGACATCTTGCACACGATCACTAAGACCAACCTCACATCGACAAATATAAGTTTACAGTTTTGGTCCCCCCCTCGGACCTCTACCTTCCACACTTTGCTACACATCCCGCCATTATTGCCCAATTAAAACTATTACCAAGAAACCAACCAATCCATTTACCATTTATAAATTGAGGCCATTTAATGGTGGTATCACCATACTGACCATACTTGCAAGTACTATCCATAGCCAACCTAAATAGGTTTATGTGATTTCCAAGTGCCCTTCTATTTACAATTTTAAACAACTTGGGCGATTCTATGTACCGCGTAAGCATAACCATTTAGCTATTTAACTTCCCAAGCCATTTAAACCATGCATAATTCCTTTAACAAGTTTTAAAACAAACAAGAGTTCAATTAAAAGTACTCAACGCAATGAAAACATTATTATAGATATTTGGTCAAACACATTGGGGGCATAATATAAGCAAAACCAATATCATACAATCAATTAAATCAAGAAAACATTCATAAACATTTTGCTTTAGATAGAATTAACAATGAGGGAAGAGAAAATGCCTTAAACCATGATGATGATGGAAAGAAACACCAAGATAAGCCCCAAATCAATCTTCTAGTTGAAACCCTAGCTTTCCTTGCCAAAAATATTTTGAGAGAATTATAGACTATTTTAGAAGAGTTTCTAAGTTTAATGAATAGAATAATAGGGTAAATAACATCCCAAGTAGGTTAGAAGTCATGGAAACCTATTAGGATAAGGAGGGAAATATCCAGAATATCCCCACTTAAGTTGCACAAAATCCCATCCCAGGGGTATAACTGACCCACACGAGTCGTACCCTCCAATACAAGTGGTACCTTTTACTCATATCCTAGCCTCAACCTTAGGATCAAACACTGTCCAACGTACAACTCATACAACCAACTCGTATCCAAAGCATTTGATCTGTAACCTTTATCCATACCCCTGGACGATTAAACCCAAGGAATATTTAGACACTGTCCACTATGGTTCATGGGTATGACTGGTGCCCTATCTTACGGCTCAAGGTGATCCACTCGTACTCAGATCTAACCTAAGTAACCAAGTCAAAGAATAAGTTAAGGAACCAAACGATCTGTAACCACCAATACGACTCATTCCCCTAAGCCGTAACATTCCAATAACAAAAATCCATCCCACCAATAGACACTGGTCAGCATATGACTTTACCTTACCATACGTACCCCAACATACGGCTCGTACCCATGAGTCTTACTAGGTCCAAAGACTAGAATTACCAAAAAATTTTCTAAGGTCTTGAACCCTCTGTATTTCAGTCTCTCTTACTAGGAACATTCATCCATGAATGACATACAAGGTAGGGTAACCACACATATGTGTCATTTGTACTATAAAATATATTTCCAATCTTTATCAAAGTTTAAATAAAAAGAGGCAAAGATATTAATATTTTCTTTAATAAACTCTGAAATTAAAGATATGTTGAAGACACATACCTTCCCCAGGAATCCTAAGAGCAGAAAACAAATGCAAATATTTGGAGTTTATGTCCTTCTCCGCATCCTATGTAGCTTCTTTCACCTTATGGTTATGCAAAATAACCTTAATCAAAGCCATATCCTTTGTCCACACCGAAGAATCCTTTCTAGCTAAGATTTCAGCTGGTACTTCTTCATAAGACGAAGAATTCATGAGAGCCATTCCTTCCAAAGGAATAACCAAAGAAGGATCACCAATGTACTTCCTCAACATGGAAACATGAAAGATTGGATGAACCTAGCTCAAGCTACAAGGAAACTTCAGCTCATAATCAACATTACTAATTCTCAACAAAACCTCATACGAACAAACATACCAGGGACTAAGCTACCCTTTCTTACCAAACTGCACTATTTCATTCAAGGTGATTAGCCTGATCTACCTCACTCTTCAAACAAACTAGAATATCATCAATAAACATAATAGAAGATATCCAAATACTGATAAAAAACCTTGTTTATTAGATCTATAAATGTCGTCGGAGAATTAGTCAACCAAAAATGACATTACTAAAAATTTGAAGTGCCCATAAAAAGTATGAAAATCCATCTTAGGGATATCCACCTCCATAATCTTCAGTTGATGGTACCCAAAAAGAAGATCTATATATCCTTTGAAGAGGATACTTGTTCTTGACTGTCACCTTGTTCAACTACCTATAGTCGATGCACATCTAAAGAAAACCATCCTTATTGCACTTGAACAACACTGGCACACTCCATGGAGATACATTAAAAAAAATAATCCCCTTATACAAAAGATACTTAAGTTTCTCCTTGAGCTCCCTCAACTCAGCCTGAGATATTCAATAAGGAGGAATAGAAATTGGATGAGTGTCCAAAGCTAGATCAATACCAAACTCGATTTTCTTATTTGGAGGAACAAAGGGAAGATCATTCGAAAAGCCTTTTGTAAACTCATTAACCATTAGAACTAACTGGAAATATGAACCTTTTGAGTTAGAATCCTTAACCCTGTTCAAGTGATAAATACAACCTTTAGAGATTAACCTCTGATCTTTAAGATAATAAATAAATATCCCCCTAGAAGCTAGAGGACCACCCTCCTATTTTATAATTGATTTACAAGGGAACTTAAAAAAAACCCTACAGGTACAATAATCCAAGGATGTATACCAAGAGTGAAACCAATCCATAACCAGAATGATAATGAAATCTACCATACCCAACTTAAACAGATCCACCAAGGTCTGCTTGCCACTAACAGATAACACACACCACCTATAGACACTCTTAGTAATAACTGAGTAAGCTACTAAGGTAGAAATAAAAAAAATATCCAAAATAGCTTTTGGATCAAAAACAAAAGATATAACAAAATAAGAAGTCACATAGAAAAGAGTGGATCCTAAATTAAGCAAATAATATACGTTATGAGAGAAAAGCCATAACGTACCAGTAATAATATCAGGTGATGCCTTAAATTCATGTCAGAATGCCAAACCATACAACCTATTCCAACCAACACTAGAGCTTAGAGAAGTAATAGAAGTAGATTCCACACCACCAGTTGTAAGAGAAAAAATAAAGCCACATTAATCATATTTGCCCCTATAGCAACCTTATTAAACAAAAAATCCATGAGATGATAGATTTTCTAACTATACTTAAAGAATTTGTCTCTTTATTTATCATAATAACCATGATGAGGATGACCATAGAACCGATAAGGAGGGCATGAAGAAACTGGCTGACCTCTGTTTGCCTAAGATTAGGCACTCTACCCCCGGAAATTATCACCATATTGATGAAGCTTGTCGCCTGCCTGGTAAGGAGAACTAGAAGAAGAGTAAGAAGTAGAACTCCCTCACTTTTTTCTGCCATTTGCAAATATCCTGACCTCCCTAAGACTGAGCATCTCCCTAGTAAAAAAACCTACCCCTCTGACCCTGTCTATCTCTAAACTCTGCCTGTTTTATCTTTTCATCCTTCACTTGATCTATATGAATATTCAAACTAGAGATATCCATATCATAATTAGCAAGGCAGTCTTTCTCTAAAAAATCAAATCTTGATTTAACCTAAAAGTGAACTTCCTCATTCTTTCCTGCGTGTTAGCCTATAAATCAGGGGCATACCTTGATAATTGGTGAAACTTTAAGGCATTTTCCTTGATAGAGATCCTCCCTATGTTGAGGTTTACAAACCTCTCCATCTTTACTTCCCTCCACTCTTGGGTAAAGAACCGATCTAAGAAGGCCTTAGAAAAAGTATTCCACAAGATCAATTCTTCCACATCACCCCTATCACTATCCCACTTTTCATACCACTAATATTTAATATGTTTGAAATGATAAGCTGTAATGTTTACCTGAAACACCCTAGTTTTTGGACATTAGAAAATTTCCTGGAATTCCAATCTCTGGACCTAATATGACTCATGGGCATGATCCATATGTTGGGGTAAAGATGGTATGGTTCGGTCGTATACTAACCATGTTTTGTTGGTTGGATTGAGTTTAATTACTTTAATAGATACAACTTAGGGGTATGAGTCGTATTGGTGGTTAAGAATTATTTGGTTCCTTAACTTAATCTTAGACTTTGTTGCTTTGGTTGAATCTGAGTATGAGTGGATCACCATGATCTGTAATCTAGGGTATGAATCATACTATGGACTTATGTAGTAGGCAGTTTGTCCAATCCTCTAAGTATTTTATTCTGCCAGAGATATGGGTCATGGATACGGATCAAACATTATGGTTATGACTTGGTTAGATGAGTTGTATACTAGACTGTGTTTGGTACTAGGTTTGAGGCTAGATTATAAATAGTGGATACCGATCATATTGAAGGGTAGGACTCATGTGGGTCAGTCCTATCTCTATGACAGGATTTTAGAGCAACTTAAGTGGGGTTATTCTAGGCATTTCCCCTCTTATCCTAATAGGATCCCATGACTTCTAACCTACTTGGGAGGTTATTCACCCTTTTATTCTATTCATTAACACTTAAAAACTCTTCCTAAACACTCCATAATTCTATCAAGAGATTTTAGGCAAGGGGAGCTAGGGTTTTCACTAAACGATCAATTTGGGGCTTCTCTTAGTGATTTCTTTGCATCATCATCTTTGTTTAATGCATTTTATCTTCCCTCATTGTTAATTTTACTTAAAAGGTATGGTTTATAGAAATGTTTTCATAGTTTTACTATTACATAATTTTTGCATTTAAATAAGATTTAGGGGGTTTTATAATAAATGGTTGGTTATCATTTCCTATGGTTTTAATTATGCTTTTATATGCATTAATGGTGATTTTGGATAATTGGAATTTATAGGAATGGTTTATTGGTAATTGGAATTGGTTTTTGTCATATTATGTACCCAATGTGTTTGAAAAAATGCTTATAAAGATATGCTTATTTCTTTGACTTCTCTTAGTGGAACTGTTGCATGTTTTAAACTTGGGAAAAGAATTATTCATGGTTTAAATGGTTTTAAAAGGATAAAGGGTAATCGATTATGCTCTTGCGGAACATGGAAGTCTACCAAGTTATTTAATATGTTAAATGAAAGTGGTTTAATATGTTAAATGGAAGGGTACTTGAAAGTCACCTTAAACCTATAAATGGTTGGCTATGGATGATACTTGCAAGTAAGGGTTGGTATGACAATAACAATATCAATGGCCTTGGTAAATAAATGGATAATTGTTTTGTTATTTAGAAATTGGTTATAATTAGGCAATAATAGTGGGAGATGTAGCTAAGCCGTGGAAGGTGGAAGTCCTGATGGACCCAAACTGGAAACTCATATTTGTCAATATAAGGTTGGTCTTGGTGACCGTGTGAATAATGTCACACTTTTTTTTAAGGATGTACTACTTATCCCATGGAATAATTCCATGGTTGTGCGTCTACATGCACTGGGCCCTTTCAGCAAGGAGAGCTGAACCTATATAGCTCATGGGTGGTTTTGGACGACAAAGCTACACAACCCACTTAAGGGTTTTAAAGGCATGCTAAATCCGTTCACCATTTTCTCAGCAAGGTTATATATATATATATATATTTATATTGTTATGTGCAAATAAATGGTTTTACTTTTTTTTATAAATGGCATTATTTTATACTTACCTTGAGATCATGCTAGCGGTCACTCGCTAACCCCGTCTACTAGTGATTGTATACCCACTCTCTTGAGGAATTGGTCATTTTACTTCTCCTTTATAGTGATTGTCTTGGGATCAATATTTAGACTAAAGTTATGAGCTTTCATTCTTTCAAGAGGCATTATTTTAAGATATTAATATTTCTAGACATTTTAGTTTATTTTGGATATTGGTTTGTGCTATGGTTGGGGGCCTGTCCCAACAAAATGTCATTACTCTTTTGGTTAGAGGCTTTGCGGTAATTCTATGGTTGGTATGGTCGGGTTCGATAAAGGTGTCAGCTTGGCATTGGAATCAGTTGAAGGGCTGACATCATTGGACAAGATTGTTGGTTGTAACATCCTATTTTTTTAGGATTAACTGTATTATATTTTGGAATGTACGTGGTTATGGACTTATTTGTTATGGTTTGGCAAGGTTGGGTTTACGGTTATGGGATTGTTAGACTTAGTTGGGTTGATCACAATTGTGATCTATTCCCAAAGTTTTTATATGAGTAGTTACACTGGTTTATTACATGCTCAGAATTCTTTCAACTCAGGGGAGGCAGTTGGAGTTTGGATTTGATAATGGGAGTGGTCTTTAATCCCGGCCGGACTTGTGATACCCTATACGACAAAGCCATTGGACAATTCATGTTAAGTTAGTATTAGAGCCTAGGTACATTTTCAATTGTGAGTCCACAAAGCCATGTCGAGTATAGTCTCTTTTAGGTGTATGTATCATGCCACATTCATAAGGGGGAGGCTACAAGGCATATAGGAATGTTTCACTTTCTTTGTATTCTATTTTCAAGATTGAAGTCTCAGTCCTGGAATCTTCTCTAATCCTTGTTTGTTCAAATTTTAGATCATGCCTCATAGATCTAGAACACATGAAAATTTTTCTATCCTATTTCGGGGTAATAATGAAGGGGCATATCTACTTCTAAAGATCATCTTCGATCTCACAGTCCTATGCCTGATAGTTCTGGAGTGTTGCTACTAGTCCTCCTCAAGGCAAGGTTACTAATGAAGAATTTCATCAATCTATTCATGCTATTGTAAAATAGTTGTTACTTAGGCTGATAGGGATATTTTTAGTGCTCTGTCTACTGAGGCCACAATGGTTGGCCAATTTAAAAAGATAGGTCCTCCCACTTTTTTCTTGAGTACAGGTGAAGAAGGATCCATAGGGCATCTTGGATGAGATAGAAAAGATATTTTGAGTGATGCAAACCACTAATATAGAGAGGATAAACTTTGCACCTGATCAGCTTAAAGATGTTACATATTAGTGGTATAAAGAGTGGGAAAGGGATAGAGGAGATGTGGGGGAGTCATCCTTTGGGATGCCTTTTCTATTTCTTTTCTGGATTGTTTTTTTTCCCAAGAGTTGAGAGAAGAAAAGATTAAGGAGTTTGTGAACCTCAAGTAGGGGAGAAAGTCTGTTAAGGAATATGTTTTGAGGTTTCACCAATTGTCAAGGTACGAACCTGATTAGCGGCTGACATACATGCTAGAATGAGGAGGTTTGCTTCTGGGTTGAATCAGGATTTGATTTTGCAAAGCAAGACTACCTTGCTTATTAAGGCTATGTGTATCTCTAGGTTGTCTATTCATAGGCAGTAGGTAGATAATGAGAAGAGGAAGTAAGCAGAGTTTGATCATTAGCAAGGAAAGAGGAGTAACCTTTCTTATCAAGGAGGTACTCAGTCTCAAAATAGTTAGGATGGTGGCAATGGCATAAAAAGAAGTGGGCGAGTTTTGGTTCCTACTCTTGTGCTAGTGTTCATTATCAGTCGATCGATAAGCATCATCATGGTGGTGATAATTTCTAGGTGTAGGGTGCTCAATATTAGGAAAATAGAGGTTATTCAGTTTCCTTATGTCCTCCATTTCAGTTTTGTGATTGTCCTCACCAAGGTTATTTCAATTATGAAAAGGACAAATTCTTTAAGTTTGGACAGACAGGCCATCAGCTCACGGATTGTCTGGTTAATAAGGTTTCTACGAGGGAGAATAAGATTCTTGTGGATTCATTTTCTTCTCCTACAACTGGTGGTATGATATATGCTTATATTACTTCTCCTATTTCTAGTGTTGGTCGAAATAAGTTCTATGATTTGGCATCCTGACAAGAATCTGAGGTATCACCTAATGTCATTACTGGTACTTTATAACTTTTCTCTTATGATGTATATTATTTTATTGATCTAGGGTCTACTCTGTCCTATGTGATTCCTTATGTGGTTGTATCTTTTGTTTTTGATGCAAAAGTTATTTCATATCCTTTTTTTTCTACTTCAGTAGGTTACTCGATTATTACTAAGAGAGTCTATAGGGGGTGTGTGGTATCTTTTGGAGGAAAGTTGACCTTGGTGGATCTATTTGAGTTGTATATGGAGGATTTTAATAGTCTTCTGCGTATGGACTTGTTACACTCTTGTTATGTATCTTTGGATTGTAGGATTGGTAGGGTTATCTTTAGGTTCCTTGGTGAATTGATTTTAGAATTAGGCAGTGTTTCCTTAGATCCTAGGGAGAGTTTTGTTTCTTATCTTAGAACTCGAAGGTTGATCTCTAAAGGTTGTCTTTATCACATGGGTTTGGTTAATGATTATAACTTGAAAAGTCCTTTTTTTCAGTCAGTTCTTATAGTTAATGAGCTTTCTAAGGTTTTTCCAAATGATATTCCTCGTGTTCCTTCAGATAGGAAAATAGAGTTTGGTATTGATCTAATTCCGGACACTCACCCAATTTCTATTCTTCTATATTGAATGGTTTCTGCTGAGTTAAGGAAATTCAAGGAGCAACTTAAGGATCTTTTCAATAAGGGGGTTATTCGTCATAGTGTATCTTCTTGGCGTGCAACTGTATTGTTTATGCACAAGAGGGATCTTTCTATTCGGATATGCATTGAATATGGATAGTTGAACAAGGTGATGGTCAAGAAAAAGTATCCTCTTCCAAGAATAGATGATTTGTTTGATCAGTAGAAAGGTGCCAAGTTTTTTTCTAAGATACTTCTTTGGTCTGGGTACCATCAGCTAAAGATTAAGGAGATGGATATCCCTAAGACGACGTTTCATTCCTTGTATGGGCAATTTGAGTTTTTGGTAATGCCATTTGGGTTGACTAATGCTCTAGTGGCATTTATGGATCTGATGAATATAGTTTTTTGTCAGTATTTAGGTCTCTTTATCATTGTGTTTATTGATGACTTTCTAATTTATTCAAAGAGTGAGGTAGATCATGCTAATCACCTCTGTGTCGAGTTGCAGACCTTAAAAGAACAATAGTTATATACCAAGTTCTCCAAGTGTGAGTTTTGGTTAAATGCTATGACTTTCTTCAATCATATTATTTTTAGTAAAGTGATCTTGGTGGATTCACAAAATGTTGGTATGTTGAAGAGGTGTCCTAGACCTACGACTCCATCTGACATTCAGAGCTTTTTGGGTTTAGCTAGGTATTACAAGCTGTTTATGGAAAGCTTTTCTTTATATCTCTCTTTTGACTAAGTTAACATAGGAGAAGGTTAAGTTTTCTTGGTCAGATACTTGTGAAGGGAGTTTTGAGAAGCTGAAGGATAAGTTAACTTTGGCTTCAGTTTTGACTTTGCTCGAAGACAATGATGGGTTCATGGTTTAATGCAATGCATCTTGGGTAGGGCTTGATTATGTGTTGATGGAGTATCGGAAAGTGATTTCCTATGCTTCCAAGGAGTTGAAGGTATATTAGAGGAATTATTCTACTCATGATTTAGAGCTATTGGTGGTTTTAGTTTCTTTAAAAATATGGCAGAATTATTTGTATAGTGTTCACGTGGGTATCTTTTCTGATCATAATAGTCTACAATATGTGTTCACATAGAAATAGCTTAATCTCAGGCAGAGGAGATGGCTTGATCTACTCAAGGATTACTATATGTGTCTTGACTATCAACTACGTAAGGCTAATATGGTTGTTGATGATCTTAGCAGGATATCTATTGGGATTTTGGCTTTTATGGTGGAAGGAAAACGGGAATTAGTGAAGGATATTCACCGCTTGGCTAATCATAAAGTTCTCCTCTTGGACTCCAAGGATGGTGGTGTAGTAGTGCAAGAAGTAGTTTAATTATCTCTTGGTATAGAGATTATGGAGAAGCAAGTATTGGATCTTATCTTTATAAAAATCAAGAGTTACTTTGGTAGGCAAAAGGTAATGGTGTTTAAGATCAGTGGTGATGGTACTTTATGGTACCAAAAGAGGTTATGTGTTCCTAATGTTGATGGGATGCGAGAAAAGGTTTTGGCTAAGATGCATGAGTCACGCTATGTTGTTCATCCTGGCTAAACTAAGATGTATCATGTTCTCAAGGAGATCTATTGGTTGAATGGCATAAAGAACGATATGGCTCATTTTATGGCCAAGTGAATAGTGTGTCAAAAAGTTAAGGTTAAAAACATAAGGACATGAGGGTTGTATTAAGAAATTGATTTGCCTGAGTGAAAGTGGGAAGTAATCAATACGGACTTTGTTATCAGTCTTCCTCGATCTCAGAGTCAATATAATTTGTTTTGGATCATTGTGGATAGGATGACTAAGTCTATACACTTTTTGACAGTACAAACTACCATTTTGGCAGAGGATTATGCGAAGCAATATATTAGGGAGATTGTGAAGCTGCATGGGGTTCCTATTTCTATTATTTCTAATCATGGCACACAGTTTGCATCTCACTTCTGGCAATTTTATTAGTGAGGGTTGGGACCAAGGTGAGTCCGAGTACTGTTATTCATTCCTCGATGGATGGACAAGTAGAGAGACTTATTCAGATATTGGATGATATGCTTCGGGCTTGTGTGATTGATTATGGTTGCAATTAGGTTGAGCATATAACTTTGGTGGAGTTTGCTTACAATAATAATTATCATTCTTATATTGGTATGGCCTCTTTTAAGGTATTGCATGGTAGGAGGTGTAGATCTCCTATTAGTTGGTTTAAGCCTGGGTAATTCGGGATAGGCTTAAGGATGGCCAAAGTATCCAAAAGTCCTATGCAGATTTTAGGCATAGAGACTTGGAGTTTGAGGTTGTGGATAAGGTTTTCCTCAAGGTATATCACAAAAAGGGAGTAGTGCAGTTTGGAAAGAAGGGGAAGCTCAGTCTCCAGTACGTGGGTCCTTATGAGATTTTGTGAAAAGTTTGTAATGTTACTTATGAGCTAGAGTAGCCTTCTAGCTTGATTTTGGTTCATCCGTTCTTTCATGTTTCTATGTTGAGGAAGTGCATTGGTGATCCTTCTTCGGTTGTTTGTTTGGAAGGATTGAGTCTCATGAATTCTTTATCTTATGAAGAAGTTCTAGTTGAGATCTTTGATATATAGGTTTATCGATTACGGACCAAGGATGTAGCTTTGGTTAAGGTTCTTTCGTTGAACCATAATGTAGAAGAAGCTACTTGGGAAGTGGAAGAGGACATAAAGTCCAAATATCTACATTTATTTTCTATTCCTAGGATTCGTGCAGAAGTTATGTGTCTTCAACACATCTTTACTTTCAAAGTTTGTTAAAGTAAAGATTCATATCTTTGCCTCTTTGTTTTGGAACTTTGTTAAAGATTCGGAATATATTTCATAATGCAAATGACTCTAGCGTATAGTTACCCCTACCTTATCCGTTATTCGGGGATGAATGTTCTTAGTGGGGGAGACTGAAACACCATAGTTTCCAGACATCAAAAAATTTCTTGGAATTCTGATCTCTAAAACTAATATGACTCATGGGTATGAGCCGTATGTTGGGGTATGAATGGTATAGTCCAATCGTATACTGACCAGTGTTGGTTAGTGGGATGTATTTTGGTTACTATAATGGATACAACTTTAGGGTATGAGTCATATTGGTGGTTATGAATAGTTTGGTCACTTAACTTAATCTTAGACTTGGTTACATAGGTTGGATATGAGTATGAGTGGCTCATCATGAGCCATAAGCTAGGGCACGAATCATACCAGGGACTCGTGTGGTAGGCTATGTCCAATCCTCTAGGTATTTTATTTTTCCAGGGATACGGGGCATGGATATGGATTATATGTTGTGGTAACAACTTAGTTAGATGAGTTGTATACTAGGCAGTGTTTGGTTATAAGGTTGAGGCCAGGTTTTGAATAGTGGTACCGATCGTATCGAAGGGTACGACTCGTGTTGGTCAACATAAGTTGGGGTATTCTGGATATTTCCCCAGTTATCATAATAGGGTCCCATGACTTCTAACCTACTTGGGATGTTATTTACCCTATTATTCTATTCATTAACACTTAGAAACACTACTAGAACACTCCATAATTCTCTAAAGAACTTTTGAGCAAGGGGAGCTAGGGTTTCAACTAAAGGATGATTTGAGGAATGTCTTGGTGATTTTTTTTCCTTTATTATCTTGGTTTAAGGCATGGTTTCTTCCCTTAATTTTAATTTGAATTAAAGGCATAGTTTATATGTATGTTTTCATGGTTTTACTATTATATGATTTTGGCTTTCAAATATGATTTGGGGGTTTTGATATTAAAAGGTTGGTTATGGTTTCCCATGGTTTTAATTACGTTTTTATAGGCATTAATTGTGGTTTTGGATAATTGGATTGGATGGGAATGGTTTATTGGTAATTGGAATTTGTTTTTGTCATTTTATGCCCCCAATGTATTTGACAAAATGCTTATAAAGATACGTTCATTGCATTGACTTCTTTTAATGGAACTCTTGCATGTTTTAAACTTAGTAAAGTAATTATGCATGGTTTAAGTGGTTTGGATAGGTTAAATGCTAATTTTATATGCTTATGGGGAACATGGAAGTCTCCTAAGTGATTTAATATGTTTAATGGAAGGGCACTTGAAAGTTTCCTTAAACCTATAAATGGTTGGCTATGACTGATACTTGCAAGTAAGGGTTAGTATGATGATACCAATATCAAAGGCCTTTTTTAATAAATGGATAATGGTTTGGTTATTTAGAAATTGGTTTTAATTAGGCAATAATGGCGAGAGGTATAGCTAAGCCGTGGAAGGTGGAGGTTTCGAGGGGACCAAAACTGGAAACCCATATTTATCGATGTGAGGTTAGTCTTGGTGACCGTGTGCATGATGTCATACTTTATTTTAGGGATGTACTAGTCATCCTATGGGATACTTCCTTGGTCGTGGGGCTATACGCATTGGGTACCTTTCAGCAGGGAGAGCTAAACCAATATAGCCCGTAGGTGGTTTACAATGGTAAAGCTACACAACCCAGGTAATGTTTTTAAAGGCATGCTAAACCCGGTCACTTTTTCCCGGCATGGTTATATATATATATTTATGTATGTTTGGTTGTGCTCATATTGTTGGTTATACTTTATTTTATAAATGACATTATCCTATCCTTACCCTAAGATCTTGATAAAGCTCACTCGCTAACCCCATCTATTAGCTGTTGTATACCCACGCTAGGCTAGAACCGACTGTTCTACTCCTACTAAATAGTGATTGACTCGGGATCAACATTTGGATTGAAGTGGTAAGCTTTCATCCTTTCGGAAGGCATCAGTTCATGTTATGAACATTTCTAGATTTTTTTGTTTTATTTTGGATATTGGTTTTCTCTATGGTTTGGGGCATGTCCCAACCGAATTTCATTATTCTTTTGGTTAGAGTCTTTGTGGCATTTCTATGGGTTGGAATGGGTGGGATCGGTAGATGTGTCAGCCTTAGCATTAGAATAAGATCAAAGGTTGACATCATTGTATGAGATTGTTAGTTGTTCCATCCTATTTTATTTTGGGATTAATTATATTATGATTTTGAACGTCTTTTGTTATGGCTTTGTTTGGTATGGTTTTGCATGGTTGGGTTTATGGTTATGGGATGGGTGGACTTAAAGTGGTCGATCACGATAGTTATCTATTCCCAAAGTCTTAATGTTAGCAGTTACACTACTTTGTTATTTGCTCGGAATTCAGCCAACTCAGGGGAGGCGACTGGAGTTTGGGTTGGATAACGGGGGTGGTCTCCCATCCTGGTCAGACTTAGGATGCCCATTATGACAAGGAACTAGGGTGGGTCGTGTTATTACCCCTCCATATTGGTAGCCTGCAACGCCCAAAATATCTTTTCTATTTTACCCAAGAAGCCTTGTGGATCCCCCTCCACCTTCACTTCAGAAAAATTGGGAGGACCCATCTTCATAAATTATCCAACCCTTGAGGCCTCATCAAACAAAGCACTAGTAGTACCCCACTCAGCCTAAGCTACGACAATCTTAGAAATAACATGAATAGACTGATGAAATTCTGCATAAGTCACGTCGCCTTGAGAAGGACCTGTAGAAATCAGTGGAACTCTAGAACTATTAGGGATAGGACTGTCAGATCGAAGATGAACCACAAAAGTAGGATGCACCCTTTAAACATTACCCCTAGATTGGATAAAAGAATTTCTTTGTGTTCCAAATCCAGGAGGCATGATCTGAAAGATTAAAAACAAGGATTAGAGAAGATTCCAGGAATGAGACTCTAAGCTTGAAAATTGAATACCAAGAAAGTAAAACATTCCAAAATGCCTTGTAGCCTATCCCTTATGAGTGTGATGCGTTATACATACTTAAAAGAGATTCTACTCGACACAGCTTTGTGGAATCCCAATTGACCATGAACTTGGACCTAATACCAACTGGATGTGACCCGACTAGGGTCCTTGTCGTAATGGGTGTCCTATGTCCGACAGGGACAGAAGACCTCCCCCGTAAAGGCAACCCAACCTCCAGTCGCCTGCCCTGAGTTGGATGAATTTCGAGTAGGTAATGTAATATTATAGTTTAACAACTCACATAAAGACTGATACACCCAAATTACACCTCTGTTATGAGAGATTAACCAATTGTTGTAAAATATATAACCCAACTAGGTTGGGGTTGAATCCCATAGGGAGTATGGTGTTAATCAAGCTGATTTGTTGTTCAATTGGCTAATAGCTAAAGCATTTTGTGAATGGTGTTTTTTTGAGTTCAAACAAATGTCACTGTTCACTATGTTTTAGCAACTTACAACCAATATTTCAATGTTTCAAATTAATGTTATGGAAAAAATAGAGTTGTGTTCACTATGCTTATTGTCACTTGATGTTCATTAGTTGTAACCTAACATTCTCATGACATGTAGGAATAATATATTATCATTATCAATGATCTATTTAAATGTCTTCTGACCTATTTAGATATTAGATTACCTAATTTTCTCAAACTTAGGAATCCTTCATTATCAACCTGATCTTATCCCGAGTTAATTAACCTTGTTACAAGATTAATTATTATATGGAAATTTAATGTTTCCAAATACCCGTTGATAATTGACTTCCTATTAAATTGATTTCTTAATTCAAGAAAACCAATTGTAAGGATTAATCTATTGTTTGCAACCAATAGATAATATACATAACAAAAGAATTATCAAGAAGTTCCTACTGTCCTTAAAATCTTAATCAAATATGAATTCATAAGGCCAATCTCAGAGATCCCACAACTCAGGTTATGGGAATAAGTTACTGGTGGTATTGAAAGAAATAACATACATTGTATTCATAATTCAGAAATGGTTAACTTACAAATAATGAAGATATAAAATTTTTCTTCCTTCCAAATCACAAGATAATTCCCTAAACCAAGATGATAATTCCCAAAAACATAATTCAAAAATTCCTTGAAAAAGTATGAAAAGATGGTTACTTAGAATAAGGTCAAGAGTCTTATGGAAAGCTAAGATTTTCCTATAAATAGTCCAGATCTTTTCTGATTTGAAATTCAAATTCCAGATTTTTTTCCTTACAATTGATGACATAGGCTGACGGTCTATCACGGAGTTGACGACTTATCAGATTAAGTCATCAACCTTTCTCTTCAATCCTTGTTCATTACTTATAGCTGATGACCTGGCTGACGGCTTATCAAAGAGTTGACAACTTATCAGGTGAAGTTGTCAACATTGCATTCCAGTTTTTGAGCACCATCTTTAACTAACGACTCCATCTGAAGACTTATCACCAAGTTGATGACTTATCAAACAAGTCATGAACTTTACTTGTTTAACATCTATATTCTGTCAATGGGTGACGACTTGGCTATCGACTTATCAGATGGTTGGAAAACTATCAAACAGGTTGTCAAGTAAGATCTTCTACTCTACTTTGGTCAAAACTTGTTCTTCTTGACGTAATTATCTGAGTTTTCCATGCATCTTGACTTCCTTGAAATATCATATGATATACAATAAAAAATGACAATAGTTACTTAAGAACATACAATTACTATGAGTTAAAGGCCTTAAATATGCTAACACAAAGCTTGCACATCAACACCCTCAACTTGAAATACTTGCTTACAATTATTCTAAGTTAAAGGCCGTAAATGTTCTAACACAAAGCTAGCACATCAACACACTTAACTTAAAATACTTGCTTGTCCTCACGAAATTAATATAACATGATGCATACAATTACAACAACATGGTAATGAGTAGCATTTTCTTCCTTTATTTTGTACCCGTAAGAAAGAAAGAGTGATCTTTTCTTGCCTAGTAACATTAAGATTCCATACCATCTTCAATGTTCAAACACACAAAACACTCCTTAAACTTAGAGTATTTAATCAAATGTTTAAAAAGTTCCGCAATTACTCACATGCCCTCACATAGATGAAAGACATTCCCGACTCCACATATTTTGTTGTATTCACAGGAAGCTTGCATTAAAGCACTCACCCTTAGAATGAAAGTTCAAATTGTGCACCTACAACGCGATAAACTTGTCTTCACCATTTTGTTCGGTTCATCTAATAGTAAGATTTAGATCACTACAGGGCTTTCTTAGCTTGAAATGAGAGTTTGGGCGTTAGGGTGGTCAATTTAGGATTAGTGAATAAGCCACTCTTGGTTAATTTCCAACATTTGGATACAATCACTTACTTCTTTGCATTCAACTACCAACTAACTCTTATATCATTTTAACGAATCATCACTCAGCACCATTTATTCACTTAATAAACATATATACTCATATATTTTATTTTTATTTTTATTTCTTTATTTATTTTTTATTTTTTTAAATATTTATACCAACCTTCACAACATATTTTTTCACCTTTCAATCATTATCCCTTCTAATGTAGCCACCCTTAACTTAGGCGATTTACTTAAGTTGAAGTGCAACATGACCAAAAAGTGAATTAGCTAGAACAGTGCTTGTCAAAACAAAGAAGATATTGTGTTTGATCAAAAAGGGATCAAAAGGGAATATAATTATGTACCTAAGGGTTTCTTATCCTAGTTGAATTGTTCACTAATGAAAGAAGGCCTGATATCACTTCTCAGATATCTACTTGAGGCCCTAACGGAATGCTTTAGGCAAGTTCTAGATGGATGGACACAATAAGAACATATTAATAACAAAATCCTCACTCTCTCATGGCATGGTACTGTGTGGAAATCACCAAATAATAAATAAAAAATCAAGCCCAAGTAGAAAATGTTAAATACTTTCAAAGACTAGAAATAGTTCCAATATGCCAAAAAATCAATCCCACAATCAAAGATTTTTGGTGGGTACAACAATTTTACAATCATTGACTCAAAATCAAACATTACTTGCTACTCATTTACTTGTTACTCTTCATGCATACACAATACACAGACATAAATATGTCGGTTCACTAAATAGTATTCAAGTGTATAGAACAAGGAAAATATACCCTTGAGGTTACAAGTACCCCCACCCTCACAAGGAAAAATAAGCATTGTACTCAATGCAGAATATCAAAGTGAAACAAAAAGGGATAGGAGATACCTGCAGTCTTTTAAATGCGTGAATTATGAACAACTGATTCTTCTACTACATCAGCAGGTACAATCACTTCAGTAGCATCAAGCTATGTTGACGCATCTACCACAGTTGTTGGTGGAGTGAAAAACTCCCCAACAGTCTCACCAACGATCAATGGAGTCCTACTAGCTGAGGCTCCAACAACTCTAGATTTCAATGCTTTATCAAGTGGTTTGCCCTCTGCCTTTGATTTTCTTAAGTCTTCTTTTAGCGTATTCTTCTCTACCTTCTTCTTTGCTCTTCTCTCAACATTTTTTTCCTTATCAGTTTTAGTTTTTTCGCTTTCCTTTGTCCTTTCTGTTTGATTTTTCCTTTTTTTGTCCACTGGTTTTCCAGTGATGTTAATCAAAGGTTCTTCATTAGTCGATTCTCCAGCTACGAGATCTGAAGATATCATAATCTGGTGACTCTACAATGCCATAATATTAGTTTTAACCTTGTCTAAGGTTGCCTAGAAAACAACAAAATCTGGGACCTTTATCTTCTCAAAAGAAAATACACTAGTGCTAGAATTTTTTTCCTATTTTGTGAAAGCCATTTAAAAAGCTCTGAAACTTGATTGTCCCTGGGCAAGTTGAGAACCTAAAAGTCAAAGAGTGAAGTTTAGTCGTCCGAAAGATATGACATAAAAACTCTTCTTCTTGTTTATCCAAGGTATTGAAAATCAAGTGTAAATTAGAGCATAAAAGGGTACAAGTGTTCATAAACTTATTTGAACAATACAAAGTTGAGTAGGTTACCCAAATCAACAAGATTTTTTATTGATTCGAAGTGTGCACGAACACACTTCTCACTTCATTTTGGAACTCATGATTTTTTGTAATAGAATGAAGCCTAAATTGAATGAAAAGGAAATTTTCACCCTTGTTTTTAAGATTCATTACATCAAAATGTGTGCATTATCTTGTTGAAATTAAAAATTAAGGTTAACAAGTTCAGAATTGAGCAACAGGCTTCAAAGTCTGTAAAATCAAAATGAATGAGTTGGTAAACATGATTTGGTATGATTTCTATGTCCATAAGTCATCAAAGAAGTAATAACTCGACAATGAAACCAAATAAGGAGGTGTGAATTTTGTTGTAAGCTGACGACTTGGTTGATAAGCCATCACTAAGGTGATGAGTTATCAAACTAAGTCGTCACTTGTTGCTCTAAAATGAACTTATTCTATCTGAGTATGAAGACTTGGCTGACGAGCCATCATATAAATGGCGGCTTATAAGACCAAGTTGTTACACACATACCTAACCATTTAACTAAAACCTTTTCAAGGGTCACATTGCAAATGCTTAATCTTATATGCTTATTCATTTCTTATGTATTTAAGAATTCTTTCAACATAATGTATAATTAATGATGCCACCTAAAGGGAAGTCAAGAAAAGAAACCAAGAAGATGACGAAACAGAAGTTGGCCCAAAGACTCTTCAATGAGTCTAAAAGTGAGAAAGAAGATCTATAACTTAAAAGTTGTTCGAAGCAAAGTCTCAGGATAGCTGAACCTCTTGATCAACATAAAGAAAAGGTGATTGAGGAAGTAAAATATGAAGAAGAAGACTTCCCTTCAACTAAACATGCTTTCCAGTGCAACCCAATTCTGAACAACCTCCATCAGAACCTTCTTCTTCCAAGCAACCAACAGAGGAAGACTCTTATACAAGGGGGATGTAATAAAATGTAAGAATCCTAGCATCTAAGATACTATGAGATGGAAGGTTATCATATTAAAAAGACTCTATTATGATGGGTTGATTGCAATAAAAAGAAGGAGTCTCAAGAGGCATATATGTGAAGAGATGAAGATTATCACCTGTGGATTGAACAAGTATCCACCGATAGAGAGGGCATTCAAAGAATATGACCTATCATGGACAACAAAAGGAGGTGATACATTTTGTCCAATGCTGGTAAGAGAGTTTTATGCAAACTACCAAGCAACCTTGGATAATATGTGCAAAAAGGGTGAAAAGGATACAGACATGCCAAATATAGACCAAATATTGGTGAGGGGGTGATGGTTAATCTATCTGACAAAAAAATCAACCAGTTTCTATATGGCCCAAGCTTCATTCCCCTAGTCACTTTACAGGAGTTCTACTATGAAATATTACATAGGGCAAATCAACGCCCTTGGTTAGTACAAGTTATAGCAAATGGAGAGCCCGAATGGCTACATAATCCAAGTGAAAGAATTATTAAAGCATCCTTGACTCAGGAAGTAAGGCTTTGGTATGGAGTAGTAAGGTCTAAACTAATGCCAACAGCAGGAGACAATATCATAGGTGAAGATAGAGCAGTTCAGGTGGAAAGCTTAATATCCAACTTTCCCTTGAACTTTGGGAAAATTATTGCTGATGAGATTAAGATTTGGGAAACATGACCCGACACTGCATACCAATTTCCTTGTCTTATTACAAGATTGTGTGAAGTGGCTCATGTGCCAAAAATTACAGGCTTGGACAAGGAGGTCATCACTGGGAAAACTGACAACCTTATCAAGTTTGATAAGAATTAGCCTATGTTAGTTTTAGGCAAAGGAATAGAGATAGAGAGTGATAATATCATACCTGATAGAGTTCAAATAGTTGCTACTACCACTGTCTCCACACAAAATATGCAGTTACCACCTCTTGAGTCTGTACAAGAAACCTTTTCTGTAGGGGTTGCTTCAGTTCCAATGAATGAAGAAATTCCTATAGTTACTGCAACAATGCCAGAGTATGCACTAACATCGCATAATTTTTGAAGGATGGTAAAATAGAATAGTGATTTGATGCTCAATTGAAGTTTTTTGCCAATTAATTTGAGTCAGCTATTGATAAGATAATCCAAGTTTCTGAATTGGCTCAGATTTACTTACCTGGGCCCAAAGTTAAGTGACGGCTTATAACATGTTTGATAGCACGTCACATACCTCGTCATCCTTAGGCCGAATGTTGCTGAATTTTGGTTTATCTGACAACAAAGCTAATGTCTTATCACTTGAGTAACGACTTATAACCTTGTCATCACACCTACCCAGTATGTTGCTCTATTAGGCTTTAGCTTATGACAAGGTGTGACAGCCCATCATTTAGGTGACGACTCAAAAACCAAGGTGTGATGGCCCATTATTTAGGTGATGGCTCTTCAACTTTGTCGTCACCCTTAATAAGAATTAGTCCTTATTTTTCCTTATCTGATGACAAGGCTTGATGGCTCATCACTTGAATGACACCTGATCAGCCTTGGTCGTCACCCTTGCCCAGAATATGCCCAATTTTTCTTTGAATTGACAATATTTCTTTTCCCCTTTTTCCTGCACATCTAAACAACTCATTACGAACAAAAACTTTAAAAGAAACAAAATACTTACAACATGACAATTTGGGTTGCCTCCAAATAGTGCATGACTTACTATCATGACACAACTTGTCTATATCAACTACTTAGACTTCATCGATATACACAATAGACAACATCATCATATAATCCATTAGTCCAACATAATTCTTGAACCTTTGCCTGTTAACTTTGCACAAACTTCCATATTTACTTTTAAGTTCCACCACACCTAATGGAAAGACTTGACTAGCTTTGAAAGGTCCCGACCATCTTGATTTCAATTTTCCCGAAAAGAGAGTAAGTTGAGAATTGAACAATAATACCCAATCACCAGAACAAAAGTCTCTCTTCTCTATTCTTCAATCACAAAAGTCCCAACCTTAATTCAGCTGCTTCTTTCCAGTTTATGTGTAGCTGTTTAAGAGCTCACAAAGCCTTATTGTCCAGTTTAACCATAAGGAGACATGCTTTACCATAGACTAACTGATATGGTGACATCCCAATAGGTGTCTTGAAAGCAGTCTGATATGACCACAAGGCATCATTAAGCTTTTGAGACTAGTCTTTTTTACTAGCATTTACCGTCTTAGCCAAGATTGAATTTATCTCCTAGTTTGAGACTTCCACTTTCCCACTAGTTTATGGGTGATGTGGAGTAGCCACCATATTCTCTTTCACACCGTATTTCAACAAGGCAGCCTAAAATATTTTGTTGATAAAGTGGGACCCCCATCGCGTATGATAGTCGTTGGCACTCTAAAATAGGAGAAGATGTTTTTCTTCAAGAAGGAAACCACTCTCTTGCCTTTATTATTAGCCAAAGCAACCATTTCAACTAATTTGGACACATAGTCCGTAACAACCAAGATAAATATTAGCCCATAGAAGCTCACAAACGGCCTCATGAAATCAATACCCCTGACGTCAAATAGTACAACTTCCAACATCTTCTCCACGGGAATCTCATGATGCTTGGAGATAGAACCCTATCTTTGGCACAGATCAAATTTTTTTACAAACTCATAAGCATCTTTAAACAATGTTGTCCAAAAATAGCCACTTTGCAATACCTTTCTTGCTGTACGATCACCTGTATGATGTTCCCAAATAGGGGATGAATGGTAGGCCTCCAGAATACTTGATATATCAACTTCCGGGATGCACCTTCTGATAATATTGTCAGAAAACTGCCTGAATAAATATGGCTTATCCCAGAAGTATCTTTGGGCATCATGGAGAAATTTCTTCTTGTGATTAAAAGAAAGATTCTCCGAGATTATATCACTCACCACATAGCTAGCGAGGCCTACATACCATGGTATCATTTTGAGTGCAACTGCTAAAATCTATTCATCGAGAATAGCGTCATTAATATCTAGCTAATTTATGGTGAGATGATCTCCCTCAAGCCTAGATAGATGGTCTGCGACTTAGTTTTTACATCCTTTTATATCTTTGACGTCAAAGTGAAACTCCTGTAGAAGTAAAATACATCTAATCAACCTTGGTTTGGCATCCTTTTTATTTATTAATTACCTCAAAGCAGCGTGGTCTGTATGAACAACCACTTTAGTTTCCAACAAGTATGATCGAAATTTCTCAAAAGCATAGACAACAGCTAAAAGCTCCTGCTTTGTGCCAGTAAAATTTTTTAGTGTCCCATTCAATACCCTACTTGCGTAATTTATAGGATGGAATAACTTCTCATTTTTTTGACTAAGGACTTCTCCAAGTGCCAGTCTACTTGTATCACACATTATTTCGAATGGTCTGGACCAATTCAGGGTGATAATAATTGGGACAGCCACCAATTTCTACTTAAGGCATTAAAATTGCTTCATATAATTACCATCAAGCAAGAACTTGGTATCCTTCTCTAAGAGCTTGCACAGTGGATTTTTAATCTTGGAGAAATCTATAACAAACCTATGGTAGAATCTAGCATGACCCAAAAAATGATGGACTCCCTTTACTGAGATAGAAGGAGGTAGTTTCTCAATCACTTTTACATTAGCAAAATTAACTTTAATTCCCATAGCTTAAATTCAATGTCCAAGCACTATGCCTTCCTTCACCATAAAGTGACATTTCTCCCAGTTCAACACGAGATTGAACTCTTTACATCTCTGTAGTGCTTTACTTAAATTCACCAAACACAATTCAAATAAATCACCCACTATAGAGAAATCATCCTAGAACACTTCTAGAGTGTTCTTCACCGTGTCGAAGAAAATAGACATCATGTACCTTTGCAATATGGCCGGTGCATTACATAAGATGAACGACATCTACTTGAATGCAAATGTTCCATATGGGCATGCACATGTTTTTTTCTCCTGATCTTCTGGGGCAATTGAAATATGGTTGTATATCAAATATCAATCCAAAAAGTAATACCAACCCCTTCCCGCCAAGCAATCAAGTATTTTGTCCATGAAGGGCATTGGAAAATGATCTTTCAATGTCCACAAATTTAACTTCTGGTAGTCCATGCAAACATTCCACCCAGTCACTGGCCTAATTAGAATCAACTCATTCTTCTTATTAGCAACCATAGTCATACCTCCTTTCTTTTGCATGCACTATACTGGACTTACCCACTTACTAGCAGAGTTTAGGTACACCATCCCTACATCAATCTACTTCATAATCTCCTTTTTTACCACTTCTTGCATAGGTGTGTTTAGTCTGCATTGATGCTTAGTAGTCAGTCTGTAATCTTCTTCTAGCTGGATCTTATGAGTGTATATGCCTAAAGAAATACCAATAATATTTGCAATCATCCATCCGATAGCCCTTTTGTACCTCTAAGCATAGAGATAAGGGCCTCAATCTATTGCTCTCCCAAGTCTGTACAATAATGGCCAGCAAGGTGTTATCACTACCAAGAAATGTATGCCACAGATGGCCTGGTAACTCCTTAAGTTCTAATAACGGTGGCTCTTTAATGGATGGCTTAAGAGGTGGTGCTGGACAGTTTTTATGGTCTAAATGCAGCTTTTTCTGAGCATACAAATATGATCCCATCCCAGTTAGCACATACAATGTCTTCTTATATTCCTCAATACCCTCACTATCGAAGTTTATCGACACAGCAACCAATGTTTCCACGCCATATTTCTCCTCAATTGGTACCTCTTGATTATCTTAATAATATACATCAATGATAGAGAATACACTAATCTTTTTTTTCTGCTTTATCGATTTGCAGACATCAAAACTAACCACCTCATCACTAACCCTAAATTTTATCTCATTAGTCTATAAATCAATCAACATACTCTCGGTTTTGAGGAAAGGTCTACCCAATATTATGCGTACCTTGAAGTACACCTCGCAATCTAGGATCACAAATTTAGCAAGGCAAATAAAACTGGCCGCTTTCACAAGAACATAATATAATATACCAACTGGCCACTTTACTGATCTGTCTGCTATCATAAGTCTCATGTTAGTAGGTATGGGATCTCCCAAACCTAACCTTTTATAAAATTCCAATGGCATTATATTAATACTTTCCCTAAGATCATGCATGTCCTTTCCAAAATCTAGGGATCCAATAGTACACGGGATCGTAAATGCTCAAGGATCCGCTTTCTTTCACACTAAGGATCTTGTAGAAATAGCACTAAAATGGTGAATATTTTCAACCGATTCATAGTTCACCATCCTCTTCTTCATGACAAGGTCCTTCATGAATTTAGTGTAGCTAGGCATTTGTTCCAGTGCCTCCACCAAAGGCACATTCAAAGTCAACTATTTTAGCATTTCCATACACTTGATAAATTTTGTGCCGTCCACCTTTTTATTCAATTGATGAGGGAACAGAGGGAGTGGTATAGGTAGTACTTTAATCACTTCTTATCTATCCTTTCCTTTATTTTTATCTAACTCATCAACCTGTTGATGTTTAGATAAAATCTCATCACTGTCCATCTTTTTAGACTCCACTGGATGGTCTCCTTCTACTTCTACATCTAACTCTACCACATCATCAACCACATATTTGTCTAAAGAAGGGCCTAGTAATACTTTACCACTTTGAGTAGTAATCGCCATACAAGATCTATCATTCTGAGGATTTTGCTCTTTGTCACTCAGCAATGTTCCACTCTTTCTCTGATTAAATATTGTGGATAACTTGTTCATCTGTCGTTCTAGTTTCTTTATGGAATTGGAATGTGAATCAACTAACTGAGTCATAGATGATAAGTCACTCTTCATTTAAGTCACATTGGTGTTAGATGATTCTACTCCCTTTAATAATTTTTCCATCATGTCCTGTATGGATATCATTCCTAAACTAGTAGAAGGAGTATCATGATTTCCAGGAGGTACATACTACCTACTCTTGTCATTTTTATTTTTCTAGTTTCCTTGGTCACGATCCTTTTAGCTAGAATTATCATGATAGTTCCAACCTTGGTTTCCTTGGCTATTGCCTTGGAAACCCCCTGGTTATTTAGATAATTAGCCTCCTCCTCTGAATCAAAATCATCTCTACTTTGTGACCCAATGGCTTTCACCTTTTTAGTCTTCCCAGATAACAAATGCTTAGTGAGCAAATTCATCTAGGTCTTCATGTGTACCATAGCTGTGTTATACTCTTCCTCTTTTCGGTGTTGCTCCGCAGACATACCACTAGACATAGTAAAACTTGCTACTCTGAATCCTTAGTATTCCAAGATCTACTTTGTTTTGTCATCCAGTCACACATTTTTAAATATTTCAAAAAAGTAAGATCCATAAATGCTCCAGTTACAATGTTATCCACAATCGGCTTCATGATAGAGTTCAAGGCTCTATATAGAATCTCCATCAAATGTATATCAGTCATTTTGTAGTTGGGGCACTATATCAACTTCTTCTTGAACCTCTTCCATGTTTCATGAAGAGCTTCAGTCAAAACATTCCCGAAGTTACTAATCTCATCCCTCAACTGTAACATCCTAGATGGTGTAAAAAAACCTTTCTAGGAAAGCTCCTTTTAACTGTGTTCAGTTTGTTATAGAATCAGGAGTCAACCCATTCAACCATAGTGTTGCCTCTCAGGATAGAGACAAAGAAAATAGTCACAAATGGATTGCATTCTGTTCTACACTAGGATTATCAAAATATTTGCAAATATTGATAAAGTTTACTAGATGCATATTTGGATCATCACCCACAAGTTCACCAAATAGCCCTAGAAGATGCAATATTTGAATCATGGTGCTTGTAATATTGACTTAGCTCAAGGTGACAAAGGCGGAGGGATAATAGCTCTAGTAGCACCTGCTCCATCTACCTCTCCTCATCATTATAAATGTCAAACAACATAGCTTGGTAGTTTGGCCTCCCTTTGAATGGGCAATTTTTATTCACAGGTGCAGCTACACCCTTTGCTCGTCTTCTATTTCTAGGCTCAATCAGATCATCATCTCCTAGGTCCTCATCATTTGTATTTTCCACTCAACCTAGGTTATCAGCATTTTGTTGATTGAGTTATGCATTAGCCAAATCAGCTAATCGATCAGCTTCTTGCCAGTCAGCCATTCTCCTGATCAAGTGAGGTTTTTGATTAAAGTGTAATAGTTGTTCTCCTAACATTCTGGTTTGTGGCATATACAATAAAGAACTTGTTAAAATAAAAAATAACAAATAAATGTAAAATAAGAAAACTTAACCAAGAGTTAATTATCACAAATATACTCAATTTACAATCGTATTTCCTTACAATGGTGCCAAAATTTGATACGACCAAATAACACCTCTCTTATGAGACCGTAAGCAGTCATCGGCAAATATATATTCCAACTTGGTTGGGGTCGAATTCTATAGGGAATATGGGGTTAATCAAGCCTATTTTTAATTCAATTGACTAATAGCAAATAGCTTCCTGTGAATGGGGGGTTTTTAGAGTTCAAACAAATGTCACTGTTCACTTTGTTTTAGTAACTTACAACCAAGATTTCAATGTTTCAAATCAATGTTATGGAAAAAACAGAATTGTGTTCACTATGAGTATTGGCACTTGATGTACATTAGTTGTAACCTAAGATTCTCATGAGATGTAGGAATAACGAATTATCTTTATCAATGATCTATCATAATGTCTTTCGACCTATTTAGATATTAGATTACATAGATTTCTTTAACTTTTGAATCCTTAATAATTAACCTGATCTTATCTTGAGTTAATTAACCTTGTTACAATATTAATCATTTGATGGAAATTTAATATTTCCAAATACCTATTGATAATTCACTTCCTATTAAATTGATTTCCTAATTCAAGAAAACCAATCGTAAGATTTAATCTATTGTTTGTAACCAATAGATAATATACATAATAGAAGAATTATGTAATGACCCTATTTAATGAACTAGAATGCTACACATGCACATGACCTCAAAGGACCATAGGCTAACCCATGACTGATATCTGTACCTAAACACTGCATAATATTCTGTATAATTGCAAAAACATGTACTGAAAGGCCATAAGGTTCAAACTGGATAAATATTTGATAAAAACAATATCTGAAACCGGCATAGTAATACCAAAAGAAATTTGAAAAAACTGTCTGACATGCTATAGTCGGAAAGCCTCTAAACTGTCTGAATAATAAGTTGATAGGACATCTCCCCAACTAACTCTGACTACTAAAATAAACTAAAAACTAAAATAGTAATATGATCATCATATCTTCGAGGGATAAGGACTCACTGCTAACTCTGATTGGTGAACTGGGATGCTACTAATTCTTTGGAGCTCGTTCTTTTAAACCTATGGTATAAGACACCATAGCGCAAATACGTCAGTACTTTGAATGTATTGGTATACAAGTGCGGTAGGATGAATGCGAATAGTTCATATGCATGAACAATACAAACTAACTGACTAACATGAATATGAGAATACATATATGACTACGTAACCGTAACTGAGATCGTGATAGGATTGCATATTCAGTTTTGAATACTAAGTTTACTGATATAAATATTGGAGTCATTGATAAGTGAGAAAGGATGATACTGTATTACTGAATGCTGAAGGACTGAGACTATGTTACTTATACATAAATAACTATGTCTGACAAATTGATTATGAAGAATTGGTCTGGTTGACTGTATCAAACAGTCTTAAAGCTGAATACTAATAAAATAAGTTTTGAGAACTGATATAACTGATAATATGAGTTACTGTATCTGAGAGTCCTAAATCTGATGGAACTATTTGAGTTTTGTACTATATCTGAATTTACTGTATTTGACAGTCCAAAAATGTGAAGAACTATCTGAGTTCTTTTACTGAGACTAAGATTATAACTGACACTGTGTGAAGTAGTCATCTAACTGACATGCCCTAATTATTCTATAACAACTGAGTTGGGGTCCAATCTGTTCCCTAATTAGAAGGGTGTCAATACCGTGCCACTTGTAAGGGCAACATGTGAGTAACCCTCACATAACAGATAACTCTAATGAGAATGATGGAAACCCTCATATAACAGATTAAACCGCCTTATCTACCCTCATATAGTAGGCTACAATGTCTCAACCTACGCTGGCTACATAGTACTGGAATGCAAAGATTGCTTCAAAGAATCGCACCCTCAAATAACAGGTGAGTTTCCATCCTTAGGTTCACTCGGTGCTAATTCCTACTCCCACTTGAATAGAAACAGAACTCATTAATTGTCCTGAACTAATTTACTGAACTGATACTAATGGTATAGTTTAGCAAAGCTAAACTGAATTTACTGAGTTTCGTTAATCGATGTAATGCGAATGATATCTGAGGATTGACTGAGAGTGTTGAAGTTACTGAGACTTACTGGAATACTAAGATTACTGAGATTACTGAGTATTGAGATCACTGAGATTACTGAACTACTGAGATTACTGAGATTTCAGAGATTTTCAGAGTCACATGACTGACTGAGTTCTATGGATCATAGCTTAACTCAGAGTATCGTGAAAACATGACATGGCTCTAGGCACACAGTTAAATATTCGGATACAAGTACCCCCAAGACTCAATGAGAAGAAACTGACATAGCATGATTTACTTGAACACATGACCAACAACATAAGTCATAATTCATATATTGAAGCACTTCATCAAACATGTGATATGCATAAGCTTGTACATACATGGGGATTTCATGATATCATACTAGTTGGGTATTGTTCCTTCATCTAGGCATTTAATCAAACACATCGTACACATAGCACATGTAGACAACATTAAACAATAATTAATCATCATGATTCATCTCTAATTTAATCATCTAGGGTTTATTCATAGGTTCAGATGAATATACATCTATACAAATCAATTCCACATAAATTGATCATCGAACATCCATTTGAATTCAATTGATCATTCTCAACATAAACAAAACAAACCTAACATGAAATTCATAAAAAAAATCAATAAATGTAAACTTAGAAAAGAGATTGTTGGGCTACATGGACGAAAGGAGTCCATGAATGAACACTATGAATACCTTAGTTTGTGATTCTATGAATATTGATGGAGAGATTCTTGAAATTTGATGGTGAATTCCCTTGGAATTGAACCTTTTATAAAAACCATAGGGCTTGTTCTTGAGACTTTTTGAGAGTAATTAAGTATAAGCTGCTGAATTATTGTCCAAACTCATGTTATCAGGCTTATATAGGGTGGGAAATTGACCCTTTTTACCCTAGGATACGTATCTAATTTCTAATAAATTTTTTTGATTTTTATCCTTGGCGCAACGTACCACTATCGCGCCAAGTCACTGGAACTGGACAATTAGGAATCTGCATGGTATCGCAATACAGAGCTATCGTATTACCACCTTGTTTGAGACCTGGAAGTTTGGCGCGATGCACCACTATCACGGAGCAACATTGGAAATTGACTATTTTTATTTGAGCTATCTCCGCGATGTGCTGAAGGCTCAGGTGATACACTGTCTCACTAAAAAGGCTCTAACTCTTTACTTGGATGTCAAATTTGGGCCAATCATATATCGATGGAAAGATTGTTCAATTTCCCACGTGAATAAGAATAAATTATTATTTTAAAACTAGTTCTAACATCCTTGAGATTATTTTAAAGCTAAGAAAAGCACGGGTATGACAATATCTCCCCCTTGAGAACATTCATCCTCGAATGAGACTGACTGAGTGGGGAAATAATAAACTAAACCTAAACTAAATATGAGTAACTAGTACATGATCTCATGACAGACGTGAATGGTAAGATTAACATAACATACTGAACATGCATATCTGATGCATGTGTAACTGATTCATCAATGCATAATTGAAAGTTCTAAAGAACTAAGTTTTCTCACTATGAGAATGCATGTCTGATGCATAACTATATAACTGATTAGATACATGAATGCATGACTGAATATGCAGTGGTACTTGATACCAAGATTATCATAGTATGCTAAGTTAGAGTAATACACACTAATCATGAAACTGAGTAAGCCTAAGAAGAACTATTACCTTGAGCTTCATATGAGTTGGCGGGGAAGAGGTTAGGATACTTGGTTTGCATATCTGCTTCTGCTTCCCAAGTAGCTCCCTCGATGGATTGATTTCACCAAAGAACTTTAACTAGAGGGACTTCTTTATTCCTCAATCTACGAGTATGATATTTAGGATTTTGATTGGAATCTCTTCATAAGAGAGACTATTCTGAACATTGATGCTCTGAATAAGGACTACTAATGATGGGTCACCTATGCACTTCTTGAGCAAAGAGACATGAAAAACTGGATGAACTGAGGCTATATCTAAAGGCAATTCAAGCTCATAAGCTACCTTTCCAAAATGATTGAGAATCTTTAAGGGACTGATATATCAGGGACTAAGAACATAACTGAGTTAGGTCTGATACGTGACATATGAACTGAACATGATGAACAGAACTGAGCCTCTGAATACTTGGCCCAAAGCTGAGGTTGGGACTTTACGGGTCAACTTATGAGTACCTTCTACTCTAAACTGGATTCTTTTCGAGAAGAATGAATAAGATGTTCTTGTTATAAAAGTTTTGGGGTTTATAGCATATCTTTCCCTTGGGACACTAGGTTCCTTGAGAAATACCAGCTCAGCTAAGCTATTGAGAAAAACTGAGGTGATACAAAAGACACCTAGGAACTTTGTCGTAACTAATTATCTGAGATCTAAGACTGAGGCATGATACATGAACTGAGCTAAGCTTGCACCTATCTGATTGGTTCATCTTAGAATGATTATATCCTTTCATAAGATTTTGGCTAGAGAACATAGCTTTGGATATGGAAACTAAACTATATGAATTTGTCTGTATAAGACAGCAAAGTAAGAAGATCATAGCTTGATTGAGATTCAGCAAGATGATTTGAGGCCTATTAACACCATTTAAGATGAAATGACTAAGCCTCTTCCACTGCAACTAAGACTACTAAAAAGATTCACATGGTGTTGATCACGAATGCGTAAACATACTGACTTATCTGATTAAATCGATAACTGATAGCTGAATATTTGCTATGAGAGACTGTTCTGTACTTAGTCTAAATAACTGGACTAAGGCTTCAAAACATTATGCATAGGAGATAATGATTGACTACATAACATAAGTTAACTAGGCATGGATTTATGAAAACTGTATTACCTCAATAATGCTAGGGTAAGCGTCTAATATGATTGGGAACATTCTATAAAATGAGGTATTGAGGTACCACTGACTGAGAAATCGATAACTATAACATTATCAAGCTATCCTAAAACTAGACTGAATTTCTAATAACTGGAGTTTAGACTGGTGCTAAAGTATTTGATTCCGGGACTAAATGCTGATTACTGAAACTGAACACTGAAACTATAACTTAGATGGTAACCTAATTTGGATATATACATGATGAGAACTGATATAGATCAAGGATCTGAACGTATACTCGCACTCTATACTTTTTCCTAACTTATAAATGCAACCTTTTGCTAGCCACTTACTTGCACGCTACTATAATATTTAAGCCTATCATCATAACTACACCTTCATGTAAAGTAAGAATGCAAAAATCTCCTCTTAACATGAATCATTTACTCTCTATCTTCTAAGCAACTGCTAATTACTGCACTATTTTCACAGAAAGAGCTCATTGTAGGGTTAAATCAGGAGGACCTGAAGAATGAATGGATACTGACTGAACTTAACACTTGAACTGAAGCCTAGGGAATAGAATATCAATAAAATGAATTCACCAAAATTGTTTAAACTGAGGATATATATGATATATCTGAGTTTTGCTGCTCATTAGAATTGGAGCATGAGTCATGTGGACTGAGCAAACTGTAAAGCATGACATGAGTAAGTGGGTCACGAGCTGCAAGGCTTGAGTTTGAAATTTCTGAATTTGTGAGACATGATTTGTAACACTGAGGGAGCTGGAACTGAACTCTTTATATTGGGAACGGAAAACACACACAATACGTGGAAAGTGCGTGAAAATAGGTTGTGTTCATGGAACTAATTTGTACTATGGGCTAAATTGGGACCGCTTATACTGGGAATGGAAACCTTACATAATTTACGAAAAAATGCATGAGCATGATTCGTGACCATAGAGTTGACACGCAAGGCCTAAGTGGATTTCGTGATAGCTAAAATGCAAAACTCCACACTGAGATAAGGATAGGTCGAGAATCGTCTTCCCTTACTGCTTTTTACACATACGGGCACTACCACTGGAATATAGGAGCCTAAAATGGGTTACTCAATCTATCATATCCCACTTGGATTTAAGACATCATCATAAGTCTATAAACACTTTCCTAAACTTTGAACTGAACTGCAATCATCATCACATACTTACACTCTATTCGACACATACTTGCCTTACTAAACACATCATCTAGTTCAATTTCTTCATATACTACTAATATCATATCCACACCTTCAAGCCTAATGTTATGTCAATAAACTTTAATTCTTGCTTGCACTGTTCAATCCTGCTGATTCACTTTGGTACAACTATCTCCATGAATATATAATCTGTTCAACCTAGATTATGTTATCCCAACTTTACTACTGCTAAACTCTTGATTTTATGCTTCTAACTCTAGGTTATATGCTATTATAGAATTTGGAGACGGGATCAGATGAAATATGAGTTCTCATGATCCTGAATAAGAGCTCTACAACTCTGGAACATAACTAAACTGATGGGATAATTTTGAGCTTGGGGCAATCCTATAACTGACTGTAGGGTCTGTCTGAGGAAGCTCTATCTCTAGGACTCAAGCTTCACTACTTGTGTTACCTTGAAAGTTACGTAGAGTTGACATCCATGAAGCATGATGAGAATCTACAAGAGTTTCTTAAAAAACCTTTCTATAGCATGATCTAAGACATGAAAGAAGGAAAATTGTTTTTAAAACATCTCATAGCCCTCTGTACATAAGTGTGGTGCACAATACACGCATATACAAGACTCTACTAGATATGGCTTTCAGACTTCCTAGGATACTATTAAACCTTAGGCTTTGATACCAAGTTTGTAACGACCTGATTTACTAAACCGAAATGCTACACGGTGCCCATGACCTCGAAGGACCATAAGCCAACCCATGAATGATATCTGTACCTAAATACTGTTTAATATTCTATATAAATACGAAAACATGTACTGAAAGGACATAAGGTTCAAACTGGATAAACATCTGATAAAAATAATGTCTTAAAGTGGTATAGCAATACCAAAACAAATCTGAAATAACCATCTGATATGCTATAGTCTGAAAGCCTCTAAACTGTCTAAATAAGGAGTTGATGGGTCATGTCCCCAACTAACTCCAACTACTGAAATAAACTGAAAATTGAAATAGCAATGTGATTATCATGTCCTCGAAGGATGAGGAATCACTGCTAACTCTGATTGCTAAACTGGGATGCTACTGGTTCTTTGGAGCTCGTGCTTCTAAACCTATGGTATAAGACACCATAGCACAAATATATTAGTATTTTGAATGTATTGGTATACAGGTGAGGTAGGCTGAATATGAATGGTCCATATTCATGAACAATACTAACTAACTTACTAACATGAACGTGAGAATACATACCCGACTACGTAACTGTAATTGAGATTATGATAGGACTTAATATTGAGTTCTAACTACTGAGTTTACTAATATAGACATTTGATTCACTGATGAGTGAGGAAGACTGATACTATATTACTGAATGTTGAGGGACAAATACTATGTTACTGATACATGAATAACTATGTCTGGAAGTTTTGATTATGAAGCACTGGTCTGGATGATTATATCTAACAGTCTTGAAGCTTAATACTAATAACATGAGTTTTGAGAACCGATATAACTAATAACATGAGTGACTATATCTGAGAGTCCTAAATCTGATGGAACTATATGAGTTTTGTACTGTATCTGAAAGTCCTAAAATCTAAAGAACTATCTGAGTTCTTTTACTAAGATTGTAACAGAGACTATGGGAAATAGTCATTTAACTGACATGCCTCAATTATTCTATAATAGCTGAGCTGGGGTCTAATCTATGCCCTAATTAGAAGAGCGTCAATACTGCACCACTGGTAAGGACAATATGTGAGTAACCCTTATATAATAGGTAACTCTGATGAGAACGATAGAAACCCTCATATAATAGGTTAAGCCACCTTATCTACTCTAATATAGTGGGCTACGATGTCTCAACCTATGCGAGCTACATAGTTTTGGAACTCAAGGATTGCTTCTAAGAATTACACCCTCAAATAGTAGGTTAGTTCCCATCCTTAGGTTCACTCAGTGTTAATTCCTACTCCCATCTAAATAAACACAGAACTGATTAATTATGCTGAACTGATTAACTGAACTGATACTAATAGTATAGTTTTGCAGAGCTAAATGGAATTTATTGAATTCTGTTAACCGATGGAATGCTACTAAAATCTGAGGACTGATTGAGAGCACTTAGGTTACAAAGACTTACTGAGAATACTGGGATTACAAAGATTATTGAGTACTAAGATCACTGAGATTACTGAACTACTGAGATTACTGAGATCGTGAAAACATGACATGACTCTAGGCACACAGCTAAATGTTGGGGTACAAGTACCCCCAGGACGTGATGAGAAGAAACTGACATAGCATGGCTTACTTGAACACATGACCAATAACATAATTCATAATTCATATATTGAAGCACTTCATCAAATATGTGATATGCATAAGCTTGTACATACATGGGGATTTCATGATATCATAAAAGTTGGGTATTCTTCCTTCATCTAGGCATTTAATCAAACACATGGTAGGCATAGCATATGTAGACAACATTATACAACAATTAGTCATCATGATTTATCTCTAATTTTATCATCTATGATTTATTCAAAGGTTCACATGAGAATATATCTATAGAAATCAATTCCACATAAATTGATCACCCAACATGCAGTTGAATTCAATTGATCATTCTCAACATAAACAAAACAAAACCAAAATGACACTCATAAAAAAATCCATGAACGTAAACTTAGAAAAGAGATTCTTGGGCTTCATGGATGAAAGGAATCCATGAATGAACACTATGCATACCTTAGTTTGTGATTATACAAATATTGATAGAGAGATACTTGAAATTTGATGGTGAATTCCCTTGGAATTGAACTTTTTATGAAAACCCTAGGGCATGTTCTTGAGAGTTTTTGAGAGTAATTGAGTATAAGCTGCTTAATTATAGCCAAAACTTATGTTATTAGGCTTATATACGCTGGGAAATTGATCCTTTTAACCTTAGATATTTAATTTCTGAGAAATTTCCTAATTTTCATCCTTGGCGCCACGCGCCACTATCGCGCCAAGTCACTGGAACTGGACAATTGGGAATCTGCAAGGTGGCACGACGTGGAGATATCGCATTGCAAGTTTGGTGTGACACACCACTATCGTGGATCAACACTGGAAATTGACAATTGCTATTTGAGCTATCTCCGCGACGCGCTGAAGGCTCAGGTGATACACTGTCTTACTAAAAAGGCTCTAACTCTTTGTCCGGATGTTGTATTTAGGCAAATTATATATTGATGGAAAGCTTATTAAATTTTCCACACGATAGGAAGTGAAAATTATGTAAGTAACACGTTTAAAAGAAAAATTCTTATTTCAAAGAAAGTTCTAACATCCTTGAGATGATTTTCAAGTTAAGAAAAACACGAGTATTAGAAATTATCAAGAAGTTCCTACTGTCTTTCAAATCTTAATCCACTAATTAATTAACAAGGACAATATCATAGATCCCACAACTAAGATTATGGGGATTAATTGCTCATGATATAGAAAGAAGCAATATACATTGGATTCATAGTTTAGAAATGGTTAACTTACAAAAGATGAAGATATAAAATTGTTCTTCCTTTCAAATCACAAGATAATTCCCAAAAATATAATTCAAAAATTCCCAAAAAAAGAATAAGAACATGGATGCGTACAATAATTTCAAGATGCTTATGGATACCTAAGATTTTCCTATAAATAGTCCAGGTCTTTTAAGATTTGAAATTCATATTCTAGATTTTTTGCCTTACAGTTGATGACATGGGCTGACGCCTATCATGGAGTTAACGACTTACCAGACGAAGCTGTCAACCTTCCTCCTTAATCCTTGTTCCCTTATTACTGGTGATGACCTGGCTGACACCATATCAAAGAGTTGATGACTTATCAGGTCAAGTCATCAACATTGCATTCTAGTTCTTGTGCACTTTCTTCAGCTAACGATTCCATCTAACGACTTATCACTAAGTTGATGACTTATCAAACAAGTCATTAACTTTACTTGTTCAGTATCTACATTCTATCCATGTGTGATGACTTATCAGATGGTTGACGACCTATCAGAAAAGTCATCAACTAAGATCTTCTGTTTTACTTTGATCAAAACTTATTCTTCTTAATGTAATTATCAGAGGTTTCCATGCATCTTGAATTCACTGTAATATCATATGAAATACAATTAAAAACAACAATAGATACATAAGAACTTACAATTATTCTAAGTTAAAGGCCTTAAATATGATAACACAAAGGTAGGACATCAAAGAATTTGGGATAGGATCACAACCGTGACCGACCCAATCGAATCCAATCATCCCATACAAACAACAAGTTGAAAACCAATACCATGATAAGGGCCATAAACTAGGCAATAACTAAATTCATTCCAAAACATAGGACAATTAATCATAGAATAAAATATGATTGAACAACCAACAATATCGTCCAATGATGTCAACCCTTCAGCTTATTCCAATGCCAAGGCCAACAACAATACCGATCCTGCTTATCCTAACCAATAGCAGTACCATAAATACTTTAACCAAAAGAGTAATAAAATCTGGTTGCGATATGCCCCTAACCATGGCCAAAACCAATATCCAAAATAAAATTAAAGCATCTAGAAATATCCATAACATTAAATGAAGCATTCCAAAAGGATGGAAGTTAACCACTTCAGTCCAAATGTTGATCCCCGAGTCACTGACTATGTAAGAGGAGCAGAACGGTTGGTTCCTGCATTATGTGGGTATACAACCACTAGTAGATAGGTTAGTGGGTGAACCCTAGCATGATCTTAGGATAAGGATAAAATAATGCCATTTATAAAACCAAGTAAAACCATCAATATGCACACAATAATACATATACATATACATATATATAACCATGTCAAGAAAGGGGACCGGGTTTAGCATGCCTTTAAAACCTTTACCTAGGATGTGAGGCTTTGTCGTCTTAAACTGCCCATGGGCTATATAGGTTCAGTTCCCCTGTTGAAAGTTCCCTAGTGCGTGAAGACGTACGACCAATGAATAAAACCTAGGATGACTAGTAAATCCCCCAAAATATAGTGTGACATCATGCACAAGGTCACCAAGATCAACCTTACATCGACAAATATGAGTTTCCAATTTTGGGCCTCTAAGGAACTCCACCTTCCACAAATTTGCTACATATCCCACCATTAGTGCCTAATTAAAACCATTACCAAGCAACCAACCAATTCGTTTACCATTTATTAACCAAGGATATTTAGTGGTAGTATTGTCATACAGACCATAATTATAAGTACTATCCATAGCCAACCATACATAGGTTTAATGGGACATCCAAGTGCCCTTT
>NC_061118.1:14795966-14807660 GCF_002878395.1 Capsicum annuum
CCATAGCCAACCATACATAGGTTTAATGGGACATCCAAGTGCCCTTTCATTTATCATTTTAAACCACTTACAGGATTCCATGTACCTCACAAGGATAAACATTTATCCATTTACCTTTCCAAGCAACTTAAACCATGCATAATTCTTTTACCAAGTTTTAAAACAAGTAAGAGTTTCATTAAAAGTACTCAATGCCATGAAAACATTATTGTAGCAATTTGTTGAGAACATTGGGGGCATAATATAACAAAAACCAATTCCAATTTCCATTAATCCATTGCCGTTCTATCCAATTATCCAAAACAAAAATTAATGCACATATATCATAATTAAAACTATGGAAAACCATATCGAACCATATAATATCAAAAAACCGAATTCATATTTGAAAATGAAAATTAGACAATTAATGAAGTCATAAAAATATTCATGAAAACCATGCTTTTAGATAGAATTAACAATGAGGGAAGAGAACATGCCTTAAACCAAGATGATGATGGAAAGAAATCACCAAGATAGACCCTAAATCAATCCTCTAGTTGAAACCCTAACTTTCTTTGCCTAAAAGATTTTGATAGAATTATTGAGTGTTTTAGAAATCACCAACACAAGCCCTTAATTAATCCTCTGGTAGGCTATCAACACATGATACCTATCTTGTTTTACATGATTTTTAGAATTTTGAATAATGATTTAGTTAAATTATGAATATAACTATTTACACAATTGATACAATCATGATTAGCATTATAAAAAATAATGTTAAGCTAAACTCAATTCAGTTTAGTACTAGTGTCAGTTCAGTTGGTAGTAGGACTTAGTACTGAGCAAACCTAGGGATGGGGGCTCACCCGCCAGTTAAGACAGGGTCCTTAGTAGCAGTCACTAAGTTACAGAACTATATAGCCAGCATTAGATTATGAGATGCCATCCACTAGTTTATGACTGACACTCTCTTAGGGGTCCCCCACTAGTTAGGACTGACTTCCTAGTCCTATGAGATATCAGCCTTATGGAATCTACATTGTTGTCTAGTATTAATACCCATGGTAAGGTACTAACACCCTTCCAGCTGGGGTTATAGGTTGTACCCCAATTAGCTCAGATTATGGCATGTCGGTTATATGATACCTACAATAGTCTCAGTACACTGTTCAGTGTATATTTAATTTAGGTTTGATTGACCAACGTATACTTATTTACAATTATAAATATTTTAGTCTTTCGTTTTATAGAGTATTTTAACAATATAAATATGTTTGGTCTTGCATTCTCAAATATTATAGTTTTTATGCATTCATGCTCAGTTATTTCATATTGTTCAGCTAGTCCTTATCTCATGTGCATAGTACCCCATGTATTTCATCCAGATCTAATCTCATATGCCAGTATATTAAAAGTACTAATCGCCTACTCTTCTTTGTATTATGTTGACTTATAATATAGGTTATGAAACTTAATTACCCAACCACTCTTAGATAGATCAGCATACCCAACAGCAGTAGTCATGAGTTTTTATCCACCTAGGATATGGTTTTTTATTCTAGTTATTTCAATAATTATTTATATTCAGTTAGTTGTATTTCATTGGGTTATTGTCCCATGAACTCCTAAGTCAGATAGAGGCTTTTCAGATAAATATTTAGATAGTCAGTCAGTTACTTTCCATTTTTATCAGTTATCTCAGACATGATAATATTGCTTATTTAAGTATTTCAGTTTTTTAGTAGTTTATCAACTTATGTTCCACATATTATATATTAGTGCTATTTTATTTAGTGTTCATAGTAGGTACTAGCTAATGGGTTACCTTATGGTTACTTGTTAATGTAAGCACCATTGTCGCAGCCAGGGGGTATACCCAGTTCATGATAAAACTTTGTATCATAGCCTAAGGTTTTATAGTGTCCTAGAGTGTCTAAAATCTAAGTTTTGTTGCATCTTATGCATGGGTGTAATGCGTGCCACACTTATGGACGAGAGGCTACAAGAGGTTTTAGGAAAAGTTTCTCTTATTTTAGTATTCGTGTTATGTAAATGAGCATGAACTCTATTTAAACTCTCTTTATAACTCATCCTTCATTCTATATATAGAGCATGCCTCCTATCAGAAATAATGGAAGAAAGAATGGGGACCATCCCACACCTCCGCCTGTTCAGGAAGATCCCTTGAATAAATATATCTCTAAAGTTGAGTTTAGAGCTTTTTTCACTACCATGGCACATTCAATAGCTGCTCAGAGAAACCAATAAGCTATTGAACCAGCTAATACAGTGGAAAAAACCACTGCAAGTAAGATTTGGGATTTTACCCAAATGAATCCTCCTTTATTTTTTGTATCCAAGACTGAAGAGGATCCGCAAGAGTTTTTTATATGGTTTAGAAGGTGATAGATATTATGGGCATCACTTTGAGTGAGAGTGAATAGTTGGATGCATATCAGTTGCCGGATGTAGCTCACATCAAGATTAAGAAGTGGAAGAAGAACCACAGTGTCGATACAGGGCCTTTTGAATGGGAGAAATTATCCATGGATTTTATATTCAGGTTTTTTCCATTAGAGTTAAGGGAGGATATGATTCATAAGTTAATTAATTTGAAGTAGGGTAGCATGAGTGTGGAGACGTACTCACTTATGTTTACTCAATTGGTGAGGTATGCTCCTACTTTGGTTGCAAAAAATAGATCTATAATGAGTAAGTTCGTGTCTGGTGTAGCTAATAGTATGGTTAAGGAGTGTAGGACTACCATGTTTATGAAAATAATGGGTTTTTCAAGACTTATAGTTCATGCTCAATAGATTAAGGAAGAGAAGATTAATGAGAATGAGAGAGAGAATAAGAGGGCTAGAAAAGGTAGTTTTAACTTTTCTCAGCCTAAGTCGGAAGATGGTAACAGTATGCAGTTCCATAAAAATTTTTTAGCCCCATCTTTATCTTCAGCCAGTGTGATAGTACCAAAGTTTAGGAAAGACACTTAAGATAGGGTGTCAGTCTCTAGGTCCCAAGGTAGCGTGAATAGTGGTTGAACTAATCTAGTTTGCCAAAGATATGGTAGGAATCATCAGGGTGAGTGTAGAACTATAGTGTTGTGTTCTTTGGATGTGGAAATCTTGGCCACAGGATTCGAGAGTGTCTATTAGTTTCTCAAAGAAAAGGATTCGTGCCTTCAGGATCAGTCTAATCTTTCATCAGCTATGGCAGGTTGCTTGAATCAACTAGGCACCATGTCTAGCACAACCAGTAGGTAGCATCAGAAGAGGTTGAATGTTCTCCAGACCTGGCATTATTAGGAAAGTTATGCTGATGTAGTTATGGGTACGTTACACTTCTTTCATCTACTTATTTATGCTTTATTAGATACTGAAGCTTCACTCTCCATTGTAACCCCCTATATAATAGTTGATTTCAATGTCAATCCTAAATCTTTAGAAAAACCTTTCTCAGTGTCTACCTAGTCAGTAAATCAATTATAGCTATATGGGTGCACAAAAATTTCCTAATTACAGTATCTCAGAAAGTTACCTCAGTTGATCTTGTGGAGTTAGAGATGATTGATTTTGATTTTATTCTCAACATAGATTGGCTCCACTCATTCTATGACTCAATCATTTGTAGAAATAAAGTCGTTCAATTTTAGTTCCTTAATGAACCAGTCTTTTAATTGAGAGGTAGTAACTTTGGGCTTAGGGGTTAGATTGTTTCTTACCTTAGGGAAAGAAAATGATATCTATAGGGTGTATTTACCACCTTATTTGACTCAATGACTCTAGTTTTGAGACTCTAAGTCTCGATTTAGTTTTTGTAGTAAGGGAATTTCCATATGTGTTCCCTAAAGACGTTCTCAGAGTTCCTCCTAAAAGGGGAATTGACTTCAGAATAGATCTCCATCCAGACACCCAGCCTATCTCTATTTTTCCATACAAAATGGTTTCAACTGGGCTTAGGGAATTAAAAGAATAGTTGAAAGATATATTTTATAAGGGATTCATCAGGCCAAGTGTTTCACCATAGGGCACTCCAGTATTGTTCGTGCATAGTAAAATATTTCTCTCAAAATGTGCATCGATTACTGTCAGTTGAACAAAGTCACAATCAAGAATAAGTATCCACTCCCCAGGATTGATGACTTGTTCAAAAAACTTAAGAGTACCAGTTACTTCTCTAAGATAGACCTCAGATCCTGCTATCACCAGCTTAGGGTCAGAGAATATTACATTCAAAAGACAAATTTCAGAACTCAAATGGTCACTTCAAATTCCTAGTTATTTCTTTTGGACTAACGAATGCCCCTATAACTTTTATGGACTTGATGAATAAAGCATTCAAGAAGTACTTGGACATGTACATCATAGTCTTCATTGATGAAATTCGTGTCTACCATAGATAAAATGATCATTAATACCATCTAAGATTGTATTTCAGACCCTTAAAACGCATTAATTATTTGACATGTTCTATAAGTCTGATTTTTGTCTAAGATCAATATCTTTATTTTGCCATATTATTTTTTATGATGGCATTTGAGTTGTCCCTCAAGAGATTAAAGTAGTGAGAAACTGGCCCAGACCCATCTTTCCATCAAATATCAAGAGTTTCTTGGGTTTGGCTAGCTATTAAAAATGGTTAGTTTAAGGGTTCTCTTATATTGCATCTCCCATGTCATGATTGACTCAGAAAATGGTCAAATTTAAGTGGTCCGATTCTTTTGAGAAGAGTTTTCAGGAGTTGAATACTCGACTTACTTCTACCTAGTCTTGACTTTGCAAAATGATTTAGACATATTTGTAGTATATTGTGATGTTTCCAGAGTTGGTCGTGGTTGTGTATTGATGTAGAAAGGTAAGGTCATAGCCTATGCCTCTAGACAACTTAAAACCATAAGAAGAATTATCTTACCCACTATCTTGAGTTGGCAGCCAGTGTTCCTGCCTTGAAAATTTTGAGACACTACCTTTATGGAGTACATGTTGATGTGTTCACAAATCATAAAATTTTGCAGTATGTATTCTCGTAGAAATATTTGAATCATAATTAGAGAAGGTGGCTTGAGTTGTTGATAGATTATGACATGAGTGTTATGTATCATCTGATAAATGCCAATGTAGTGGCAGATGCCCTTAGCAGATTATCTATCGGTAGTGTTGCTCATATTTAGGATGCTAGGAAGAAGTTTGTTCAAAAGGTTCATCAGCATTCTAGATTAAGTATTTGACTGGTTGACTCAGCTGAATTCAGTGTGTGGGTTCAGAATGGTTCAGAATCTTCATTGTTTGCTAAAGTAAATGAAAAGCAAGATAGGGATCCTAGTTTGGTTTAGTTTAAGGAAGCTGTCAGAGATTAGAACGTAAAGATCTTCTCACAAAGGGGTAGATGGTCTTTTGCGTTGTCAGGGTAAGTTATGTGTTCCATGTGTTTATTATTTGAGGCAGAAAATTTTAGCTGAAGCACTTGATGCATGATATTTCATCCATCTCAGAGCCACTATGATTTAGCATGACTTATGAGAAATCTATTAGTGGAATGGCATAGAGACGGATATTACGGATTTGTGTCTATGTGTTTGAATTTTTAGTAGGTTATAGTTGAGAACTAAAGGCCTAGTGGTTTGTTGTAGGAGTTCAGAATCACCACTAGGAAATAGGAAGTGGTGGACATGGATTTTAAGACAAAGTTGCCACGTATACATCATCAGTATGATTAAAAATAGTCATTGTAGATAGAATGATCAAATCATCTCATTTCTTGCCAATTTATACTTCGTACTCAACTGAGGATTATGCAAGGATTTATATCAGAGAGTTAGTTAAGTTGCATGGAGTTCCATTGTCTATCATTTTAGATAGAGGTACTCAGTTTGCCTCTTACTTTTGTAAGGCATTTTAGAAGTTCTTCTCTGTATAGTTTTTCATCCCCAGACAGATTGTAAGGCAGAGAGGACAATTAAGACTTTAGAGGACATGTTTTGATCATGTGTTATTGATTTTAAAGTTATTTGAGATGACCACTTACCTTTGATTGAGTCTTATTACGATAACAACTATCATTCTAGTATTCAAATAGATCCATTTGAGTCTCTCTATGAGAGGATGATCTGAGGTGGTTTAATACACTTCGGTGTCATTATTCTTTCTTAGTTTTCCTTGGTTTGAGTATAAAATGTGTTCTAAAATTGTTAAAAAAGATATACATAATCATTAAAGTGTTTATGTATGTGATTACAATGTTATAAGTGTATTCCAAACTAGTTTATAATATAATGGTTTACTTAGAGTTCAATCGAGGACACTAGTTGGTAGCTTGAGTTGGGTTCATGTATAGTCTATCTTGAGGGATTTTATTGTTTTATATGAGTTCCAAATGTTTTAATAGTGTATTTATATGTCGAAAAACTTTTTTATAATGTGCAATGGTAAATTGAATCAAACCAAGAGTAAAAACTATATCTTAAAGATCAAAGTTGGTAAGCCTAGTCTTAGCTCTTGTTTTGAGTTCATAGATCTTTATATTGTGTTGATTATTGATCTCTAAACTATGGTGTAAGATAATTTAGTATCTTTCATGATATAATTATGTCAAGATATTGAAGATATAAGGGCATGAAATCTATTAGAAATACACCACAAAAGCTGGGATGAAAGGAAAACGCACAAGGCAATGATTAGACGTCAATATGAAAACTCTAGTGAGGTATCACATTGTATCTTCGACATAATGAAAGATAAAATTAAATATCTAATGCACCATGACCCCTAATAAACCTCACAAGCCTACACACTGTAATGCCTAATCAACTTGACTACCCAACGCGGCGCAATGCCTATTTCAAACACGGCCAAAAGCTGCCCATTATAAATAGGACTTTATAAATGTTATGTAATAAATTTATGACATCTTGGAACAATTGAGGAGGCTTAAAAACACGTTTTTAGGGTTATAATTCCTTAAACTTCAGTATCTTTATGGTTTGGATCATTAATTTTATAAATTGGATGATGATTATGTCCATTAGAGGATAAACACCACTTTCTACGGTTAAAGCCAAGAACATGTCTACTATTGTTATGGATTGATTTAGTTTTGATTGTTTATCATAGTTTGTTCTTTGTTTATCCTTTTTTCTAACTATTTTAAGGATTCGTGACCCTTAGAATACATGTATTTTCGACCTTATGATCTCGAAGGGGGAGGGAAGATAGAATGTGGGATAAATAGAACAAGGTTCTTATTTCTTTATGAAATAAGGAATTTGAATTAGCATCTAGGATAGTTATATACCTAGAAGACTCTTTTGGTTCAATCATAGGATGATAGTTTCATGTACTCAATTAGATTATTACATCCCCGCTCATTGATGTAATTGTAATGTCCAAGTTTGGTGGACAATTAGAGGTCAGGAGACCATGATCATGTGATAAACCGTACGAATCAACAACCAAGATATGTAATCCAACTGATGAAGTTGAATAGTTTAATATGATTTTTCTTAGTGCATTAACCCCGGGTTTTCATCCATTGATTGTCTAAATTCTTTACTTGTCCACATTACATTAATTTACTTTGAATTATAACTTTCAAACTCTTTTGGTTACGATTACACTGATTTAATCTCAATAGTTAAACTAGAGATACATAGTTGTTAACTCAAGTCCCTACGAAATCGATATTTGATATTATTTAAGGCCATTGTATTATTTGGTGAGACAACGTACACGCGTGTATGCTGTCAAGTTTTTAGCGCCGTTGCCACGGACTTGCAATTTGACAACTATTTTTTTTTTAGTTTTACTTTTTAGACTTCTTTGGTGCTTTAAGCTTGGTCTTGGTTAGTATGCAGAAAAAAGGTTTTCAGGCTAGTAAGAAGGCAAGGGATAGGGAATTGGTTGAACCATGTCCCAAACCCGAGCAACACTTTCATCGATAAAGGAGAGAAGCAATCCTTGTCCCCCGTATTCCACAAATGTAAGAAGATCAAGGACATCCTACTCTCATGGTTGATGAACAAGCAGCCCGCAGGACAGTTAGAGAAGTTACAATCCCACTTCCAAAAAATTTGAACTACCTTTTCAGAAATCAACTATTGGAGGTAATTTTGAGCTAAAGTAGAATATGGTGCAGCTTCTGATCAGCAATGGACAATTTATAGGGATTTCTCATGAAGATACATAATTCCACCTTCAAAACTTTTTGTAGATCAGTTATACATTCATCCCTACGGGTGTGTCAACTGATCGTGTGAGGCTTACACTATTCCCCTTTTCACTGTTGGGGGAAGCAAATAAGTGGTTGAATACTGAGTTGACAAATTCAATCACTACCTGGGTGGACTTAGCTCAAAGATTCCACATCCTATTTTTCCCGTCAGCCAAGACTATGAAACTTCGCTGTGTGATTGTTTGCTTTAAACAGAAGCCAGAAAAAAAATTATATCATGCTTAGGAGAATTTCAAGGCTCTTCTTTTGGACTGCCCATGCCATGAATAGTCCAATGAGGTATTAGCTTATACTTTTGTTGAGGCACTTGACCATAGTATAAAGATTTTTCTAGATTCAGCTGTAGGTGGTCAAGCTCATGAGGTGACATATGATGAGCTATATACTTTATTTAACCGGATTACATAATGAAATACAGAGTGGAATTTAGACTCATGGAGTGCTACTAAAAAGGTTGCAGGTATTTTGAAGGTGGATCAGTTAACCGCAATATCTGACTAGATTGCTGAATTAAAAAATTAATTAACTACATAGCTTAGCAACATAAAATTGGGTGCTACACCATCTGTAATTGCAGTGAATGCAATTCAGTAGAAACACATTTGGTGTGCGGTGTGTTAAAATAATTGTTATTCTACAGATATGTGTGCTACAGATCTTGAGTGTGTAATGGTTGTGGGCAATGTTCAGAGGTTTAACTATGAGAATGCCCACAACATGACGTGGTAGACTCAGCCACTAAATAAGTAATGGAAAAACCAGTAGGAGTAGTTTCAAAAACTACAAGCTCAAGCAAATTAGGCCTCAAATAGCAATCTGGAAGAGAAGATAAAATTTTTTTTAGCTTCTCCAGCACAATTCATATAAGATATAAAAAACCAACAAACAACTAGAATTTTCTTTGAGCTGTAGGTAGGTCAAATAGCAATATCATAGAACACCAGACCTCAACGTGGGTTTCCAAGTGATACTGAAAAGCCTAAACAAGTCATGACAATAATTTTGATGTGTGGGAAAGAGTTAAGTGAAGAACCTCCAAAGAATACCAAGGAGGTAGATGCAATCTAGACTACCCATAAGTTCCAAATAAAGTTGTTGAAAATTTGAGGAAGTTTGAGTAGTCAAAAAAGAAAGTTGCAGATCAGGTAAAGGAGAATCCACCACTACCTTTTCCATAAGAGCTGAGAAAAATGAAGGAGGATTCATCTTCAAGAATTTCTTTGACACGTTAGGAAAACATCATATTAATTTACCTCTTTTGGATGTTTTGTTGGGAATTCGAAAGTATGCTAATTACTTGAGGGACATGGTTGCTAATAAATTTAAGTTGGAGGATTCTGAGAAAGTACCATTTACTAAGGAATGTAGCTTTGTGGTGGGTCAAAAGATGCCCAAAAGTCTTAAGGTTCCTTAAAAGATCACTCTCCCCATTAAAACTTTGAATAGCAAGGTGGTCCATGAACTTAGTGACTTAGGGGCAACTATCAACTTGATACCCCTTTCTTTGTTCCAAATTTTGGGCTTAGGGAATCTAAAACTAAGCTTTGTGTTATTGCAACTGTCAAGCTGGACCATATCCTATCCTGAAAGAATCATTAAGGATGTTCTAATCAAGGTTGGTAAGTTTATCATTCCTACTAATTTCATTATTTTAAATTTTCAAGAAGATGAAAAAGTTTTAGTCATCTTGGAGCATCCATTCTTAGTGATGGGAGGAGCCTTAATTGATGTGAGAGAAGGCACGCTCACAATGAGGCTGGATGATTAAGAGATGGTCTTCAAAGTATACAAAATGCTCAAAACACTATCCTACTATAAGGATTTAGGTATAAAGGGGATAAATGTGGGGTGGGTGCTCTACCAAAGATCCCTACAACCTTCTTCATTGAGAAGCCAAAACCACAACCACTTCACCCCAAATTGATATAGATTGATGAGCCTGAGAAGGATATTATTGTGCGAGTTGTTGACCTTGAGAGTTCACACTCAAGAGGATTTAAATGAAAAAAAAAAGACTGAGTGTGATGAAGAGGAGGAAAGAAAATGGCTAAGTTAAAAGTTAGGTCATGCCGCGACACTAAATCAGATGCTACATGGGAGGAAACCCAAGTTAAGGTAAGTTTTAGTTTTAGTATTTTAGTTTTACTTCACAAGTTTCTATTTTTATTAAGTCACAAATTAATGGAAAGTCTGAGTACCAGAAACCTAAGCTAAGAGAATGGCAAAAACTGAGTATGGGGTCCCAGAACTCCAGTGATGCAAAAAGATAATACTAGTTAGGCCAAGAGGCCTTAAGGAGTATTTATATATCAAACTTTAAAGTTCACTTTAGGGACAAAGTAGATTTTTAAGTTTGGGGTGGGGAAATTCCCATTTTTTTGGTAAATTTTTTAAAAAATTGTGTTGGGAATAAATAAGATTTTTTTTGGTGCTATAATTGATTACATGATGCAAGTGTTTTGGTTGTAAATAGCATGTTGACTATTTGAATTACTTACTACTTTTTAGATAGTGTAACACCTCATATTTCTCTAGCATAATCTAAGTACCAATATATGAGTATTCGTATATGAAACTTTTGAAACACTCATTATTTTTCATTTTAGAGCCTGCCATTGCATTGGAAATTCAGTTAGCTTTCCAATGATATAAAATTTTCCTAAATCTGATAACCGAGTAATAAGTTATGGCAATTTAATGTTTAGTGATTAAACACCATCATTTTAACCCTTAACGCATTGCGTAGGAAGCCCAAATGATAATTTTCAATTTCTAGTGTGACTCCGCAATAATGGCGTGTCGTGGAGCAGACCACTTTCTCGTTTGTCAAATTTCAGTGGGCCTCCCCAATGTTGGTGCATCGCGGAGATAGCCAAAATGGCATCCATAGGCTTACCGAGATGGTGGCACATTGTGCCATCTTTCTAGGTCCCAGTTATCCCTTTTCCATTGGCTTGGCGCGATAGTGGCGTATCGCGCCAAGGCCAAACATCGGGATGGTCAATTTTCAGCTTTCATTTTTAAATTTGTTCAAGGGTAATTGGGTCTTTTTCCACAACCCTATTTAACCTAAAACATGAAATTTAATGCTTAAACACCCTAAGTACTCATCATTATTCAATTCTTCTTCAAAATTAAAGATTCCCTTTTCAATAACAAGAAACCCTAACTCTCAAATTCATGGCAATATCTCAAGAACCCTCCATTCATCTCTTCAAATTCATTAACCCAGGTATGTTATATGTTCATCCATGGATCCGTTTCATCCATGGAGTCCAAGCAAGCCTTTTAAATTATAAGACTGTGATCTTTTCAAGTTATCATATTTTAAATTATGATTTCATCCATAAATATCCATGTATTATTGATTTTATGCCATGTTACCATTAAATTATTGTTATTATTCAATCTTCCATGTTTTAATGTTATTATTTTAAAGCTTGAAGACCAAAACATGATGGATTTTATTAAATAAATCAC
>NC_061118.1:14810660-14830695 GCF_002878395.1 Capsicum annuum
GTGATTTATTTAATAAAATCCATCATGTTTTGGTCTTCAAGCTTTAATGTATTTTTAGTGTTGTATTTTTGAGTCTGGGAGTATTGAATACCCAAAATCCGTAGTTCTTTATTTAAGTCTAGTCATAATACATCACAAAATAACTTTAGATTATACTATGAGCATTTTCAGAATAGTCAGATATCAATTATTCAACTCAGAACAATCTAGTTTCTCAATGTCTTTCAGTTGGAAGTAGGATTTAGCACCGAGCGGGTGTAGGGATGGTGACTTCCCCGTTAGATATGTAAAGTCATCAGTAGTAGTCCCTATATTACAGAACTACATAGCCAGCGTAGGATATGAGTAGTCATCCCTTAGATTAGGCTTGACTATCTCGCAGGGGTCACCCGTCAGTTCAGGGTTGACACCCTTAGTCCTTTTTGACAATATATCAGTTTAGTGGATCCACACAACCATTGTTAGTACCCATGGCATGGTATTAATACCCCTCCAATTAGGGTTATAGGTTGGAGACCGATTAGCTTAAATTAGGGAATTTCAGTTAAATGATACCTCCCACAATCTTAGATATAGTCTCAGTTACAGTCCCAACTCATTTATTCTGTTTTAGTGTTGTTTGACCAAAGCATACAAATTTTAGTTATTTCAGTATTTTAGTTTACAGATTTTACTCAGTAATCTTATATGGTTGGTCATGTATTCTCAGGATTTACAAATTTCCATACGTCATCAGTATCTAAAGTTCTATGCTCTCTACTCAGTACTCCATACTTTACATGAATATCCAGTTAATTATAAATTTTGTTCATGAAACCATGCATACCAGCCTACCTCATTTAGCATTCCAGTACATTCATAGTACTGATCGCATACCTTTTTTTTTGCGCTATGATTTCTCATATCATCGGTGCTATTACTCAGTTCTTGGCACATGATTAGACATATTAGATCCTCAGTAGTAGCAGTGGTGAGTCCTCATAATTTGAGGACGGGCTTACATTATTTCATGTCTCAGTAGTAGTTAGTTGGGGCCTATCCCAGCAACTCATATTTAGTCTGTCGATTTTAGAGGCTTTCTAGACAATAAAGTCAGTTATTCAATATTCAGATATTATAGTTAGTTATCCAATTTGTTATTATTTTATCAGATTCATTTAGTTATTTCTATAGAATCATATTTCAATTTCAAATTCAGTTATTAAAACCTTATAGGATGCCAGTATTCTTCTGCATTTATGATCATGTTATTCAATGCTCATAGTAGGTACCAACTCATGAGTTAGCTTGTGGTCACTCAGGATTGAAAGCACTATGTAACGACTAGGGGGGTAGTCTCGGGTCATTACAAACTTGGTATTAGAGCCTAAGGTTTTAAATTGTCCTAGGAAGTCTAAAAGATGCGCTGAGTAAAGTCTTGTGCATGGGTGTGTAGTGCGCTACACTTATGGATGAGAGACTATAAGGAGTTTAGCAAAACTTTCCCTTCTTTCAGTATTAATGTTGTGTGAGTGAGAATGAGCTCAAGTTAAACTCCCTGTCTAATACATTTCTTCCTTCAATTAACAGAACATACCTCCCAAGAAGAATGGAAGAAGAAACAGGAACTCAGCTAACCGCTTAGCCCATCCAGGAAGATCCTCTGGACAAGCATGTCTCTCACGCAAAATTTAGGGTTGCATTCACTACTCTACCAAACACCGTAGCAGCATAGAATAAATGGCCGGCTACTATTACAGCCAACCCAGTGGCCAATATTGCTGCAACCAGACTTCTAGATTTCACTCGGATGAATCCTTCTTCCTTCACATGGTCCAAGTCTGAAGATGATCCACAGGAAATCTTAGATATAGTTCAGAAGGTAACAGATGCTATGGGGGTGACGTCCAGTCAGAGTACCGTGTTGGCTACATATCATTTGCAAGATATAGTCTATACTTGGTTTAAGCAGTGGAAAGTTGATAGAGGTGTTAATGTAGGGCCTATAGAATGGGAAGAGTTTGTCACGGTTTTCTTGGACAAATTCTTTCCATTAGAGTTGAGAGAGGCCAAGCTATTAGAATTTATTAATTTGAGACAAGGAAGCATGAGTGAGACAGAGTATTCTCTCAAGTTTACTCAGTTAGCTAGGTATGTACCTCATGTGGTAGCTTATAATAGGTCCAAGATGAGTAATTTTTTATCTGGCATATCTGATTGTGTAGTGAAAGAGTATGGAATCGTAATATTGATTAAAGAGATGGACTTATCTAGGATAATGGTCCATTTTTGACAGATAGAGGAGCAAAATATTAGGGAGAGGGAGAGAGGAAATAAGAGATCTAGGATAGCTAGTTTTATTTTCAATCAGCCAAAGTTAGAAGGTAATAACCATCCTCAATTTCATCAGAGGTCTTCAACAATAGTACCTTTTTCAACCAGTGCCCCAGTACCCAAATTTAGAAATAATAATATGGATAGGGCACTACACTCTAAGTCCCAAGTCAGTGTTAATAGTTCTCATAGCAATCCTCTATGTCAAAACTTTGGCAAACACCATATGGTGAGTGTAGAGTGGGTAGTGATGGGTGCTTTAGGTGTGGCAAGCACAGGCCATCAGATTTGAGAGTGTCAGGAAGTTGCTCAGAAAGGTAGGGATGCGCACTAATAGGACCAATCCCATCAGTCGTCAGTTCCATCCGGCCATTCAACTTAGTAGGGTACCACTTCTAGTGCTATCAGTGGTCAGCGTCTAAATAGATTATATGCTCTTCAGTCCCACAAAGATCAATAAAATTCTCCTGACATAGTTATTGGTACGTTGCATGTCTTTCACTTATATGTTTATGCTTTACTAGACCCTGGAGCTTCTTTTTATTTTGTAACTCCATATACAGCTGTCAATTTTGGAGTCAGTCCCAATAATCTAGTAGAGCCATTTTCATTGTCTGCCCCAGTGGGCATTTCCATTATAGCCGGACAGGTATACAGGAACTGTCTGGTCATAGTATCTCAAAATGTTACCTCAGTTGATCTCGTGGATTTAGAGATGATAGATTTTGACATCATTATCGACATGGACTGGCTCCACTCATGCTATGCCTCAGTTGATTAAGGAAATAAAATAGTTTGTTTTTAGTTTCCAAATGAAATAGTCCTTAAATAGAGGGGTAGTACTACAGCTCTTAGGGGTCAGTTAATTTTTTACCTTAGATCCTAAAAGATGATATCCAAGGGGTGTGTTTATTATCTTTTATGATTCAAAGACTCTAACTCAGAAACTCCTACTCTTGAGTCAGTCCCAGTAGTAAATGAATTCTCAGTTGTATTTCTTGAAGATCTTCTCGAAGTTCCTCCCGAAAGGGAAATTGACTTCGGAATAGACCTTCTCCTAGACACTCAGTCTATATCTATTCCACCATATAGAATAGCTCCAACTGAACACAAAGAACTGAAAGAACAATTGAATGATCTCTTAGATAAGGAATTCATTAGGCCTAGAATTTTCCCGTAGGGCGTACCTATTCCATTTGTGCATAAGAAAGATGGTTCTCTCAGAATGTGCATAGACTACCATCAGTTGAACAAAGTAACAGTTAAGAATAAATATCCATTTCTTAGAATCGATGACTTGTTCGACCAACTTCAGGGTGCCAGTTAATTTTCCAAGATAGACCTCAGATCAGACTATCATCAGCTTAAAATTAGAGAATGTGACATTCAACAAACAACTTTCCAAACTCGGTATGGTCACTTTAAATTTCTAGTCATGTACTTTGATCTGACAGATGCCCCAGAAGCCTTCATGGACTTGATGAACTGAGTGTTCAAGCAGTACTTGGACATGTTCGTCAAAGTCTTCATTGATGACATTCTTTTCTATTCTCACTGCAAAAGTGATCATGCAGATCATCTCAGCATAGTGCTTCAGACTCTTAGAGCTCATCAGTTATTTACAAAATTTAGTAAGTATGAATTCTAGCTAAGATCAGTAGCATTCCTTGGTCATATTATTTCTGGTGATGGCAGTAGAGTTGATCCTCAAAAGACTAAAGCGGTGATAAACTAGCCTAGACCTATCTCTCCATCAGATAGCAGGAGTTTCTTGGGTTTAGCTGGCTATTACCATTGGTTTGTTGAAGGGTTTCTTCTATTACATGCCCCATGTCCAGATTGACTCAAAAGAAAGTTAAGTTTTAGTGGTCAGATTCATGCAAAAAGTGTTTTCAGTAGTTGAAGACTAGAATCACCTCAACCCTAGTCTTGACTCTACCAGATGGTTCAGATGGTTTTTTTATGTATTGTTATGCATCCATACTAGGTTTGGGTTGTGTCCTCATGTAGAGAGTTAATGTGATAGCATATTCCTCCAAACATCTTAAACCCTATGAGAAGAATTATCTAACTCATGATCTTGAGCTAGCAGCTGGAGTGTTTGCCTTAAAGATTTAGAGGCATTTCTTGTATGGGGTGCCTGTAATGTGTTCAAAGATCACAAAAGCCTTCAGTATGTGTTCTCTCAAAAATATTTGAATTTGTATCAGAGAATATGGTTAAAGTTATTGAAAGATTATGACATGAGTATTTTGTATTATCTGGACAAGGGCAATATAGTGGCTGATAGTCTCAGTAAAATGTCTATAGGTAGTGTAGCTCATGTTGATGATGGTAAAAATAAGTTAGCTCAGGAAGTTCATTAGCTTGCCTAACTAGGTTTCTTTTAACTCATTTTAGCAGAAGGTAGTGTATGGGTACAAAGTAGCTTAGAGTCATCTTTAGTCTTTGAGGTGAAGTAAAAGTAGGATAGAGATTCCGATCTAGTTAAATTAAAAAAATCAGTTACAGATCAGAAAGTGGAGGTTTTCTCCCAAGAGAGAGATGGTGTGTTGCATTGTCAGGGTAGATTATTTGTGCCTAGTGTATATGACTTAAGGCAATAAATACTTGCAGAGGAGCATGGTGTGCATTACTCTATTAATCTAGGGGCTACTAAGATGTACCGCAATTTGCAGGAGATTTATTGGTGGAGTGGAATAAAGAGAGATATTGGAGAGTTTATGCCAAGTGCAACATATTTAAGAAAGTTAAAGTTGAGCACCAGAAACCTAGTGGGTCCATGCAGGAGTTCAGTATTCCAATGTGGAAATGGGAGGAAGTGAACATAGACTTTGTAATATGTTTTCTTTGTGCCCATCATAAACATGACTCTATTTAGGTTATCATAGATAGGATGACCAACTTATCTTATTTCTTTCCAGTCTATACCTTTTATTTAGCTAAGGACTATGCCAAACTCCATCTCAGAAAGTTGTTCAGGTTGCATGGTGTTCCCTTATATATCATCTCAGATAGAGGTAATCAGTTTATCTCTAACTTCTAGAAAGCATTCCAAAAAGGTCTTGGTACCCAAGTCCACCTTAGTACAACCTTCCACCCTCAGACAGACAATCAAGCAAAAAGGACCATTCAGACTCTTAAGGATATCCTAAGAGAATACGTTGTTGATTTTAAGGGTAGTTAGGATTACCATTTTCTTTGAATGAATTCGTATACAATAACAACTATCATTCTAGTATTCGTATGGCTCCATTTTAGGCTCTATATGGTAGGAGGTATAGGTCTCCAATTAGTTGGTTTAAAGTAGGTGAGGCTATAGTAGTAAGGCCTAACTTGGTGTTTGATGCGTTAGAGAAGCTTAGTTGATCAGAGAAAGGCTTAGGGATGCCCAGAGCAGACATAAATTGTATGCCAGTGTAAAGAATGGATCTCAAGTTTGAGGTCGATGACTTCATGTACTTGAAAATCTCTCCTATGAAGGGAGTGAAGAGATTCGGCAAGAAAGGGAAACTTAGTCCCCGATATGTCAATCCTTTCAGAATTCTTATTCCTTTTAGAAAGGTAGCTTACGAGCTTGAGTTGCCTTCAAATTTTGCCTCAGTACACCCAGTGTTCCATGTCTCATTGTTGTAGCTGTAGTTGTTACCTTAGAAAGTGTAGATATTCAGAATAATATTTCCTTTGAGGAAGTCCTAGTCGAAATTCTTGATCATCAAGTTCGTAGACTAAGGACCAAATAAGTTCTACAAGTCAAAGTTCTTTGGAGAAATCAGTCTGTTGAGGGAGCCACTTGGGAAACAGAGGCAAATATGTAGACCTAGTACCCTCATCTTTTCTCCGTGGATCCAGATTCAGTATAAGGTACCAATCTACTTAAGATTTTCTTTTCTATGTCATGCTCAGTTTTAGTAGCACATCAGGTTCATGTCAGTTGTGCATTCACGAAACTGTTCAGGCATGCATTCCATGTATCATACATGCATATTTAGTGTATAAGCTTAGTCCATCAGTTCCCTCAGCTTAACCAGTTTTATTAGGGGATGAATGATCCCAAAGGGGAGATATTGTAAACCCCGTAGTTCCCTAGCATAATCTAAGTCTCAATACATGAGTATTCATATATGAAATTTTGTAAACACTCATTATTTTTCAGTTTAGAGCCTGCCATTGCGTAGAAAATTTAGTTAGCATTCTAATGATATAAAAATTGCCTAAATTTGATAACCGGGTAAGAAGTTAAGGAGATTTAAAGTTTCAGTCGTTAAACACCATCATTTTAACCCTTAGCGCATCTCGTAGGAAGCCTAAATAAAAATTGTCAATTTCCAGTGTGACTTTGCGATAATGCTGCATCGTGGAGCAGCCCAATTTCCTATTTGTCAGTTTCCAGTGGGCCTCCACGATGTTGGAGCATCACAGAGATATCAAAAATAGCATCCATAGGGTTAATTCAATGGTGGTGCGTCGCGCCGTCTGTCGATGTCTATGTTGTCCCTTTTCCAGTGGCTTGGCGCAATCGTGGTGTATCACGCCAAGGCCAAAAATCGGGATGGTCTATTTTCAGATTCAATTTTTACATTTGTTCAGGGGTAAATGGGTCTTTTTCCATGGCCCTAATTAACCTAAAATATGAAATTTAACCCCTAAAAACCCAAAGTACTCATCATTATTCAATTTTTCTTCAAAATTTAAGAACCGCTTTTCAAGAACAAGAAACTCTAACTCTCAAATTCAAGGCAATTTCTCAAGAACCCTCTATTCATCTCTTCAAATTCATTAACCCAGGTATGTTAGATGTTCATCCATAGATCCCTTTTATCCATGGAGTCTAAGAAACCCTTTTAAATAATAAAATTGTGATCCTTTAAAGTTATCATATTTTAAATTATGATTTCATCCATGAATCTCCTTATACTATTGATTTTATACCATGTTAGCATGAAATTATTTTTATTATTCAATCTTCCATGTCTTAATGTTATTATTTACAGAATTAAACCATGATCTAATGCTATTATGATAAATTTATACTATTCCTAAAAATTTCATGAGATTCCTATGATTGTCTTAAACCATGAACTACAAGTGTTTGATAAAATTCCTACAAGAGTGATTTATTTATTAAGAGCCTTCATGTTTTGGTCTTCAAGCTTTAGTGTCTTTTCAGTATTGGTTTTTTGAGTCCTGAGGGTATTGAATATGCAAAATCCATAGCTGTTTATTTATGTCTATTCTCAGTACATCATAGAATAAATTCAGATTACACAATGAGTATTTTGAGAATATCAGATATCAGTTATTCAACTCAGAATGGTCTATTATCTCAGTGTCTTTCATTTGGGAGTAGGATTTAGCACCGAGTGAGTGTAGGGATGGAGGCTTCCCCGTCAGATAGGCGGAGTCATTAGTAGAATTCCCTATATTAAAAAACTACATAGCCACCATAGTATAGAGTAGTCATCTGCTAGATTAGGCTTGACTATGTCATAGGGGTCACCTATCAATTCATTCTTGACACCCTTAGTCCTTTGGACATTATACCAGTTAAGTGGATCCAGAAATTAATTTTTAGTACCCGTGGCATGGTATTAACACCATTCTAGCTGGGGTTACAGGTTAGACCCTGATTAGCTAAAATTGGGGAATGTCGATTAGATGATACCTCCCACAGTCTCAGCTATAGTCTCATTTACAGTCCCATCTCGGTTATTCAGTCTTAGTGTTGTTTGACCAAAGCATACAAATTTCAGTTATTTTAATATTTCAGTTTATAGAATTTACTCAGTTTTGTTATATGTTTGGTCATGTATCCTCAGTATTTACAGATTTCCATGCATCATCAGTATATATAGAATCTATAATCTCTACTCAGTACTCTATGCTTTACATGCATATCAAGTTAATAATTAATTTTGTTCATGAAACCGTGAATACCAGCCTATCTCATTTAGAATACTAGTATATTCAAAGTACTGATCACATACTTTTTATTTTGTGCTATGATATCTCATATCATAGGTGCTGGCACTCAATTCTTGGATCGTGATTAGACTTATCAGATCCTCAGAAGTAGCAATGGCAGGTCCGCATACATCGAGGATGGGATTAATTTATTTTATATCTTAGTTAGTAGTTAGTCAGAGTTAGTTGAGGCCTGTCCCATCAACTCATATTTAGTCAGTCAGTTTTAGAGGCTTTTTAGACATTAGAGTCAGTTTTTTAGTATTCAGATATTATAGTTAGTTATTCGGTATATTAATATTTTATCAAATTCAGTCAGTTCTTTCTATAGACTCGTATTTTAGTTTTAAATTCAGTTATTAAAACCTTATGGCATGTCAATATTATTTTGCATTTATAATAATGTCATTCAGTGCTCATAGCAGGTATGAGCTCATGGTTTAGCTTATGGTCCCACAAGAATGTAAGAACCATATGAAAACTAGGGGGTAGTCTTCGGTCGTTACAGACACATAGGCTCATGATTATGACTCTCGTTCCTATTGGCGTAAAATTTAAATTCAGAATATTGTTGGTTCAGAGTCTATGATGATCCTACGTGAGTCGAACATGTGCTATGTATGTGTAAGATCCCTTATTATATTTGATGCTAGAACTTGCCTTGTGTGTGTGCAATACTAAATGAATAGTGTGGGTTTAGGAGATGATATAGGCATTTCTTTAACAACCATGTCGCATACCTCTTGTGACCTACCATTGTGCTTAATATTAGTCATCCCCCATTGATCTGTTAGCTTATTCTTTTTAGCCTCATATGCAACCTAATCCCTTCTTTGATAGCCCTTAATTTGATCCAAAATCTCCTAAGCGCTTTAGTATAAAATTAATTGAGTAAGGATTTTGAAATATAAAAGGAGAAATGGTGAATGTGAAGCACCAAATTAGAAGTTATTGGTGTGTAAATAATTGATGTATTATGGTTGGAAGTTAAAAACAAAATTTGTGCTAAGAAATTAATTCATGAATTAATAGAAAAATCTTCCCACTACAGTGTAAGTGTATGAGGTTAATGAGATGGGATACAAGAAAAGATGTGAAAAAGTATTAGAGGTAGAAGATGGTTGTTACAGAGTGGTATTAATTGTATAATGTAGTGTATTAAATCTCTTAGGAAAGATAGTTACTATTCCAAAATAGTTCCTACCCATCCCTTAGTCTACAGTACAACTCGGAAAGACCTATTTGATCCTAAGCTTCAAATTATGATATTAATGGAGTATGATACTAAGGTAAAGCATATGGTTCATCATTTGTAACTTGTGAATTCTTTTATGAGAGTGAGAAAAATTCAATTATTGTACCCATTCTTTTATAAATTGTGTTAGTGTGAGTGATTATACATAACTCTTTTGTTGTGAGAGGCACATGGTTGGTGAATGTTAGGCTATTTCTATGATTTCTAATATTGATTAGTGTGTATAATTTTTACACTTTTTGAGTCAATTCTTGAGGCTATGATGTTTTGGAGTAGTGTTCTTGAGTTTTCAATTGTGTATAACATGCTGAGAGGAGAAATTTGTATTCCGCGTAGTCATTGTAGTTCTAGCTTGAGTGTATTTGTAGTAGTAGACGTGTAAAGTCACCTTATCTAGTTATTCTTAGATTAAAGATTTGTTCGAGGATGAATAAGGCTTTAAGTATGGGGTGATGATCTGAGGTGGTTTTATACACTTCTGTGTCATTATTCTTGCTCATTTTACCTTGTATTGAGGATAACTTGTGTGCATAAAGTGTTAAAAATTATATAAATAATCATTAAAGGGTTAATTATGTGATTAAAATGTTCAAAGTGTATTCCAAACAAGTTCGGACTTAAATGGGTTACTTAGAGTTCAATCGAGGACACTACTATTACTAGCTTGAGTTGGACACCTGTCTAGTCTATCTCGATGAATTCTATTGTGTTAAATGAGTTACAAATGGTTTAATAGTGTATTTATATGTGGTAAAACTTGTTTATAATGTGAAATAGTAAATTGAATTAAACCAAGAGTCAAATCTATATCTTAAAGATCAACGTGGGCAAGCCTAGTCTTAGGTCGTGTTTTGAGTTCACTGTTCTTATATTGTGTTGTTTTGATCTCTAAGCCATTGTGTAAACTGATGTAGTATCCTTTGTGAGCTAATTATTATGATATATTTATGATATAAAGTATTTAAATCCATTGGAAACATACCACAACAGATGGGATGAAAGGCAAAAGCACAAGGCAAAGATTGGACGTCAATATGCAAATTCCAGTGAGGTATCGCGTTAAAGCCGTGACATGATGGAATCAGGGCTTTAATATTCAAAGTAACGTGACCCTTAATAAACCTTATAATCCAATTCATTGTATGCCTAATAACATTGACTACCCAAGGCGACGCAATACTTATTTCAAACATGTCCAAAAGTTGCCCATTATAAATAGGACTTTGTGCATGTTATGTAACCACTTTGTGACGTCTTGGAAAATTAAGGATGCTGAAAAACACGGTTTTAGGGATATTATTCTTTAAACATAAGTTCATTATGTTTTTGGATCATTAATTCAATTTATTGAATGATAATTATATCCATTAGACGCTAAACATCCCCTTTTCGGGGTTTAAGCCAAGGACATGTCTACTATTGTTATGGATTGGTTTAGTTTGGATTGTTTATCATAGTTGATTGTTTGTTTATCCCTTTTTAAACTATTTTTAGGATTTTTAGCTCTTATAATACATATATTGTCGACCATGTGATCTCGGGAGGGGGAATAGGAAGATAGAACGTGCGATAAATAGAACAATGTTCTTATTCCTTCATGAAATAAGGAATTTAAATTAGCATCTAGGATAGGGATATACCTAGAAGCCTTCTTTGGTTCTTGCGTAGAATGATAACTTGATGAACTTAATTGGATTATTACATCCACACTAAATAATATAACTATAATTTCCATGTTAGGTAGACGATTAGAGGTTGAGAGACCAAGATCATGTGACAAACCCTACGAACCAATAACTAAGATAAGTAATCAACCTACTGAAGTTCAATCACGTAGTATGATTGTTTACAGTGCTTTACCCTAGGTTTTAATACATTGATTGTCACGAAACACCCCTATCTTTCTGGTAATCATGCACTTAATTCTTATGATTAAATAAATGCAGAAAAACACAATAATTCGGAAACATGGACATAAATAAGAAAAGAGACAATAACGGGGAGATAAGGTTCCCTCAACATCAATTATCCTCTGAACAACTATCTGCGAAAATCTCTAACAAATGACTGAAACAATGCTTATCTGAAAACTGGGACAAGGCCCCCAAGTAGACCCAAAAACTGAATATCTAAGATAAAAAGACTGCAGGACATAAGACCTTCCAAAACCTAGAAAGCTCACCACTTGTCTCTACAACTCTGTCTGAAAGTTCTACTAATTTTCTTGACCCCTAGATTGGGCCTCTAAACCTGAGAGGTTGGAGAGGGGAGAGGGTCAGCACAAAAGTACTGGCATGCAGATATATCAAAACAAAACATAATATTTTTACAAAGTATAGTTGAGAGCCATTATAAAGCAATTTCGTATCAAATCATTTGAAAGCACATGGGTGTAAAGCAATAGTTTTTCTCAACAATAATGAAATGCAACTGAGCTAGGTGGAATATACCCTACATAATTTACACCAACTGTCAAACCTCGGTTGACACTGAGATTAGGGTATAAGTGAGGGAGAGATACACAAGACCACACAGCATGTTGTCTCGACCCAATGATAGTGCCTAAGATCACTTGGCTTGGGCTCCTACCTATAGTCCCAATTTAGGATTGACATGAAGTCAAGTACACAAGATCACTTAGCCTGGTACCAATATTCCGTGTCAACAAACACGCTCTTCCAGCAATGAGCCCTTATTCTTAAATGCCTTCTTTAGGCATCCATCTATCACATATAAAATCAATGCATTCAAACTTCATTTAATTCAATCACGTATCATATTCTTTAGGGTATCGTCATAGCCAACTTGTAAGTCATCAATATCACATCCACATATGCATAATCATGTAAAAACCAAGGTTCTTCATCATTTACAAGTGGTGAACAATATCTATTTCAAATTCATGCTCTCTTTTGTTGATCACAATATAATATGGAGTATCGAAACATTATCATAGGAATTTTAAAACAATTTATCATTCATATTTATCAAACTTCCATGGAAAATCTCAAATCACATATGCATGGTTTCAACCATTGAAGTATATAGGCAAACAATTCCGATGACATAAAGAAAATGACTTAGAAATCATATTGAAAGCAAGCTATTAGCATTTGATTGAAAACGAAAATTTAAAAGCATGCATGTTCATTAAAACTACACCCATGAGATTTATGGATAACCCCACGTACCTCTATTTTCAAGGATAATAGGCGTTTCTTGATGCTTGCAGATTGTTTATTCCAAATATGTAATTATCTTTGAAAACCTTCAGTCAAATCTTGAACTATTTTGGTTTTATTTGGAAACCCTAAGGAGAATCTTGAGCACTTTTGATGAAACAATATGTATTTTGGGGTCCTTGAAACTAAATCTCGTGTTTTAGGGCTAAGTAAGGGTGGAAAAGGACCACTTTGTCCTTAACACGGAGTGTTTAAATCACCAGAATTCCTTACATAGGCGTCGCGCATCCCGTTGCCTATGTTCACATAGGCACTGCCTAGGCTATTGCCTATGTTTGCGCCGCCTAGGCTATCGCCTATGTTTACATAGGCACTGCCTAGGCTATTGCCTATGCTTTCTAGTGGCCATGGGCGATTGGTTAGGCAACGTTTATCATTTTGAAGGGCCATAACTTCTTGCTCGGGTGTTGGATTTTTGCCAAATTGGTATCTTTGGAAAATTAACTCGAATACCTATCATTTAACACGTAGTAGGCTTCCTAATTCGACATATACAGAGAGTTATGGTCGATGGAAGCTGACACACTTTACAACATCTACTAAAACTTAGTTAATCGAAATAGTTCCAACTCGTCCTTAAGTTGACGGACTTCTATGGTATAAATTTAAGCTTGAGCAGATTCACATGCCACACAATAATTAACATGCCATATTGGTATTGGATTTTATGGCTTCGGGATTAGAAACACATCGAAATCATGGTCTATATTACAACCCAAATTGTGAGGCATTACATTATCCCCGCACTAGGATCATTCGTCCCCGAATGACGATGTGAGACACAGACAGACACGATTTAAAGCATAATAAAGGACTAGGAAAAATATGATAGGAATAGTGCCTTCTGTCTCCTTCTCTATCAAAGCAAACAAATTGGGATATCTAATTCTCATGTCATCTTCTGACTCCCAAGTTGCTTCTTCAACTTTCTGATTCCTCCACAGTACCTTTACTGAGGGTATCTCTTTGCTCCTCAGCTTTCGAACTTGGCGATCTAAAATTTCATCGAGCTCTTCTTAGTAAGATAAGGAGTCTGTCACTTTGATACCCTCTACTGGTAATACCATAGAATGGTCTCCAATGCATTTCTTCAACATGGATATATGGAATACCTGATGAACGGAATCCAAACTTGTAGGTATTTCTAATTCATATGCAACTGTACCAATCTTTTTCAAAATCTGATATGGCCCTACATAACGAGGGCTCAATTTACCCCTTTTTCTAAACCGGATAACTCCTTTCATAGGAGAACCTTGAGAAACACCCAATCACCAATTTCAAACTCTAGTTCTCTTCTTCGAACATTGGCATTGGATTTCTGACAACTCTGAGCAGTCTTGAGTCGTTCTCTAATGATTTTCATGTTCTCCATCGCCTGATGAACAAGATCAGGCCCATACAACTGAGTGTCACCCACTTCATACGATCCTATTAGAGACCTATATCTCCTCTCATACAAAACCTCAAAAGGTGATCTACCCAACTACCTTTGAAATCAATGACGCATGCCATCAACATATCTTTGAGGGTCTGAATAGTACGCTCATCTTGCCCATCCTTCTAAGGGTGGAAAGCTGTGGTCAAATTCACTTGTGTACCTAAACCCTTCTAAAAGAATCTCCAAAACTGAGATAAAAACTGCGTACCTCTATCGGATATAATGGACACTGGTGCCGCATGAAATCAAACTATCTCATCAATGTAAATCTTATCATAAACCTCTCCTGAATAATTAGTCCTCACAGGCTAAAAGTTTGCTGACTTTGTCAACCGATCTACAATTACCCATATGGAATCATACTGGTTTCGGGATCTCGGAAGTTCTGTAATAAAGTATATATTTATCATCTCTCATTTCCATAAAGGTAGGGATATCTCTTGGGAAGTAACACCCGACCTCATGTGTTCCACCTTCACTTGCTGACAGTTCAAACATTTGGACACAAAATCAGCAACATCACATTTTATGTTATTCCACCAATACAAGCTTTTTAGATCATGGAACATCTTAGTAGAGTCTGGGTGAACGACATACCTCGAAGTGTGCACCTTATTTAGGATTCTTTCCTATATCTCATCGACATTCAAAATTCACAACCTACCCTAAAATCTCAGAATACCATCTCCACCAATTTCAGGCGACATAACCTTTTGTTGACCCATATCTTTCTTGATTTGCATTAAGATGGGATCTTCAACCTGCTTCTCCTTAACTTCAGCACAAAGAGATAACTTAGCTAACTCATGACCAATCACCCCTCCATCTTCGGAATCTAAGATTCGCATTCCCAGATTTGCAAGGCAGTGAATATACTTCACTATTTCTTTTTTTCCTTCTTCTACATGAGAAAGGTTGCCCATAGACAACCTGTTGAGGGCATCGGCTACAATATTTGCCTTGCTCGGATGGTCATGCAGACTCATATCATAGTCTTTCAAAAACGTCTTCCAACGCCTCTACCTGAAGTTCAATTCTTTCTGTGAGAAAACATATTGTAAACTTCGATGGTCAATATAACTATCAACATGCACTCCATAGAGATAGTGCCTCCAAATTCTAAGTGCAAATACCACGGCTGCTAACTCTAAGTCATGAGTAGGGTAATTGCGCTTATGTACCTTTAACTGCCTAGATGCATAAGCAATCATATTACCATGCTACATCAATATACAACCAAGTCCCACACGGGACGTATCACAATAAACAACAAAATCATCTACACCCTCGGGAAGGGTTAAAACAGGAGCAGTAGTCAGCTTGTCCTTCAATTTCTCAAAACTATTTTCACACAAGTCAGACCATACAAACTTCATCTTTTTCTGAGTCAGTTTAGTAAGCGAAGCAGCTATGGAAGAAAAACTCTATACGAACCTTCTGTAATACCCCGCCAAACCCAAGAAGCTCTGAATATTGGTTGGAGTGGTGGGTCTGGGCCATTTTATCACTGCTTCAACTTTCTGGGCATCCATGCTTATCCCGTCAGTGGACACAATATGCCCCAGGAAGGTAATAACATCTAACCAGAATTCACACTTAGAAAATTTGGCATACAATTGATAATCCTTAAGGGTCTGAAGGATAATTCGGAGGTGATTGGCGTGATCCTCTTTACTCTTAGAATAGATCAGAATATCATCAATAAATACAATGACGAACAAGTCAAGAAACTGATGGAACACTCTATTCATAAGATCCATGAAGGCTGCAGGGGTGTTGGTCAACCCGAAGGACATGAATAGAAATTTGTAGTGACCATATCAGGTTCGGAAGGCTGTCTTGGGTATGTATGACTCCCTTACTTTCAACTGATGATAACCAGAACGAAGTTCTATTTTTGAAAAGCACTTGGCACCCTAAAGCTGGTAAAAAAGGTCATCAATCTTAGAAAGAGGATATTTATTTTTAATCATGACCTTATTTAGCTGACGGTAGTCTATGCACATCCGAAGGGACCCATCTTTCTTTCACACGAAGAGCACGAGTGCACCCCATAGGAAAATACTAGGACAAATAAAACCTTTGTCTAGGAGGTTTGAAAGCTGATCCTTTAACTCTTTTAGTTCCGCGGGAGCCATTCTATATGGTGGAATATAAATAGAACGAGTGTCTGGCAACACATCAATGCCAAAATTTATCTCCCTATCAGGGGGTATCCCTGGGAGATTTTTTAGAAAGACTTTTGGGAAGTTATTCACTAAAGGGACTGAATACAGAGAAAGGTTTCCAACTTTTGAATCTTTTACTTAGATTAGATGATACATACGACCTTTGGAGATAAGCTTTCGGCTCTAAAATAAGAGATAAAGTGACCTCTAGGTTCCACAGAACTCCCTGCCCAAACAACTGGTGTCTTATTTGGGAAATAAAAAGTGACCTTTCGGGTTCTGCAATCAAGGGTGGCATAACACGAATGGAGCCATTCCATCCCAAGGATGGCATCAAAGTCTATCATATCAAATTCTATAAGGTCTGCCAGAGTTTCTCTACCATGAATAGACATGACAAAATTTCTATATACCCTTCTAGACACAACAGAATAACCTACAAGAGTAGAAACAGAGAAGGGTTCTACAATTACTTTGGGCTCAAACCCAAAACCAACAGCCACATAAGGGGTCACATAAGATAAAGTGGAACTAGGATCAAGCAATACATAAAAATCATGAGAAAAGATTTGTAACATACCGGTGACAACATCTGGTAAAGCTTTCACCTCCTAGCGGTTAGTCAAAGAATATAACCAGTTGCGATCGCTTCCGGTAGCTGAAGGGGCACCCTTAGGAAAAGGAGCTGTGGAGGCGGCTTTGGACTTAGCCCCCCTATATTTATTCCAGCAGATGGACAATCTCTTTGAAGGTAACCCACTTTGCCCCAAGTATAGTAGTTTCTTCCCTCAAACCAGCACTTTTCTAGATGATTCCTTTTGCAAACCTCAAACTGCGGACGAGTAGGACGCTTCTAGGCGACACTGCCCTGAGACTGTGTACCTAGATCTTTGGACCCATGAGGAGTCTGAAAACTCTGAGTTTGTCTGTCTGTAGGTGGTCTTGTTGCTGGGGAGCTAGCTGCTGACTGTGCATTATTCCAAAACTTCTTCTTCTTCGAGCACTTATTACCCTAGTTACCACTCTATGGCTGACTCTAGTGCTAGTCCACAAATCTAGCTCTCTTAGCCTGTCTGTCTTTCTCTCTATATTCATTAATATTTTTCTTCTTCTCTTCCACTTGATACATATGAATGATCAATTGAGCAAAGTCTAAACCCTTATTCAACATAGCCCCTTGGTACTCAAGTACCAGGTCATCAGCAAGGCCATATGCAAATTTCCTCATCCTGGCCCTTATATTACTAGTCAACTCTGGTGCATAGCAAGTTAGTTTATTAAACTTCAAAGTGTACTCCTCCACACTAATACTGCCTTGCTTTAGATTCATAAACTCTTTCGCTTTGGCCTCTCTTAACTCCAGAGGAAAGAATCGATCAAGGAAGGCTTCCACAAATTTTCCCCAAATTGTGGGCTCAGCACTTTCACCTTTTTCATCTTCCCAGTCGGCATACAATTGACTGGCAATGTCCTTGAGCTGATAGGTTGCTAAATCCACCCCTTCAACCTAATCCACATGCATCACCTTAAAGATCTTTTCCATCTCATCCACGAACTCCTGTGGATCTTTCTCTACCTTGGTGCCAGTGAACTTAGGTGGGTTCCTCTTCATGAAATATCCGACTTTAGTAGCCTTAGATGGAATAAATACATACCTAATATCTTCCGATCATTGATCTTGGTTGGCTACAAACTATGTCAGCATATGAATAGACCGTCTGAATTCTACATTTGAAATATCTCCTTGAGCAGCTGGAGGAAGGTTGGCATTAGTCCGTGGAGCCCGAGGTGGACTGGTCGGAACTGGAGGGACTCTCGTAGTAGGGACAAATTCTGGAGTGTGAGCCTTATTACGGGTTTGCATCCCATGGGTAAGACGGACCTCATCTGCCTGAGCATTCTGATCGATGATACAAGGTGGAGGCATAACTGTGTTTCTAAAACACAAGTGATCATTGATTAGGGGACAGTTTAGACTCTGAAGCACGAACTAAATCAGAGAGAAGGGAAATATTTCCTAAATGCCTAGTAGCCTCCTTCTTATAAGTGTGGCGCGCTACACACCCATAAATAAGACTCTACCTGACGTAATTTCGCAAACACCCTGGGACCTTGAATTGTGCTTCGACCCCAAGTTTTTCATGACCCAAACCAGGGCCTAGCCGTGATGAGCATTTCGAACCATTGAGGCTCGAAACACCCATATCTTTCTTTTGATCATGCACCTAATTCATATGATCAAAGAAATACGGAAAAACACAATAATTTGGAAACATGGTCATAAATATGAAAAGAGACAATAACGGGGAGATAAGGTTCCCTCAACATCAATTATCCTTTGAACAACTGTCTACGAAAATCTCTAACAAATGACTGAAACAATGTGTATCTAAAAACTTGGACAAGGCCCCCAAGTAGACCCAAAAACTGAATATGTAAGATAAAATGACTGCAGGACATATAACCTTCCGAAACATAGAAGGCTCACCACTTGTCTCTACAGCTCTGTCTGAAAGTTCTACTGATTCGCTTGACCCCTAGATCAGGCTTCTAAACCTAAGAGGTTGGAGAGAGCAGGGGGTCAGCACAAAAGTACTGGCACGCAAAGATATCAAAACAAAACATAATATTTTTATAAAGTATAGTTGAGAGCCATTATAAAGAAATATCGTATCAAATCATTTGAAAGCACATAGGTGTAATGCAATAGTTTTTCTCAACAATAATGAAATGCAAATGAGCTAGGTGGAATACCCTACATAATTTACACCAACTGCCAAACCTCGGTTGCCGCCGAGATTAGAGTATAAGTGAGGGTGAGACACACAAGACCACACAGCATGGTGTCTCGACCCAATGGTAGTTCCTAAGATCACTTGGATTAGGCTCCTACCTATAGTCCCAATTTGGAAATAACATGAAGTCAAGTACACAAGATCACTTATCCTGGTACAAATATTCCGTATCAGTAAAAACGTTCTTCCAGCGATGAGCCCTTATGTCTCAAATGCCTTCTTTGGGCATCCACCTATCTTATATAAAATCAATTCATTCAAACTTGATTTAATTCAATAACGTATTGTATTCTATAGGGTATCATCATACCCAACTTGCAAGTCATCAATATCACATCCACATATGCATAATCATGAAAAAACCAAGGTGCTTCATCATTTACAAGTGGTGAACAAAATTTATTTCAAATTCATGCTCTCTTTTATTGATAACAATATAATATGGAGTATCAAAACATTATCATGGAAATTTGAAAACAATTTATCATTCATATTTATCAAAATTCCATGGAAAATCTCAAATCACATATGCATGGTTTCAACCATTGAAGTATATAGGCAAACAATTCCGATGACATAAAGAAAATGACTTAGAAATCATATTGAAAGCAAGCTATTAGCATTTGATTGAAAACGAAAATTTAAAAGCATGCATGTTCATTAAAACTACACCCATGAGATTTATGGATAACCCCACGTACCTCTATTTTCAAGGATAATAGGCGTTTCTTGAAGCTTGCAGATTGTTGATTCCAAATATGTAGTTATCTTTGAAAACCTACGGTCAAATCTTGAACTATTTGGGTTTTTATTTTGAAACCCTAAGGAGAATCTTGAGCACTTTTGATGAAACAATA